>NC_066848.1:6575687-6875687 GCF_001640805.2 Lates calcarifer
CCGTTGGCCCACGCAACTCGTTGCTCGGGCCCTAATTAAAGCTGCGAGCAGCGTTGAACGGGCCCTCGCACCCGGCGCCCGTCCGGGGGAGCGGGAGGCGACCGCGGGACCCCGGCAACCGCGGGGTCAACGCAGGTCGCAGGGCACACGCTGGCGTAACAGTTCACACTTCCGAGATGTAAAAATTTTAAATAAAAGCTTTTATGCTAATTATTTTCTGTGATAATATTTTTCAGAGCTCATCATCTGTGACAGCTCTTGGCTCTCCTGACTGTAACCTCTCTGTGGCAGCTTCTCACAGACTCAATCAACTCCTCTTCCCCTCCCCCCTCAAACACAAACACAAACACAAACACACACACACACACAGATACCCCCTCCCAAAAGGAGATAAAACTCAGTTTTAACTTGAGTTTACAAGCTTTGAGCTTTGAGCAAAAGCATTTTTTGCAAGTTCTGTTATTGGGTGCATATATAAATCATTTATGCTTAAACAAGGCTTATAATGAAGTTATTTGAACAGTGAATATCTCATCTGCCTAAAGTCAGGGCGAAGCCACTAACCAGCTGTAGGGATGGGTATCATTAGGATTTTATCTTTATCCATACAGACCCCTATCAGTCCAGCTCAGACTGTTACTGGTTTAAGAGAGTGAAGTTTATAGCAATTTGCAAAATTTGGAGATTAGTGACAAACTAACCAGTTAGACTACATACAGACAAGCTTTCATTTTAGCTGTTAGTAACAGTTTGCCATGAGCTTAACCAGCGTGCTGTGCTTCGTGTTAAACATGTCATGAGACTGGGACAACGTTTGAGCCAGCTTTGACATCTGCAGATATGAGTTTCTGAAGAGGGCCTGCTGAGGTTAGATGTGCTGAATAATATCCATTTTCATATCAGAAAAACACTGCATTAAACATTGTCTTAGCTCACTGAGCTGAGGTCAACAGGTAATATAACCAACCTGTGAGGTGGCTCACCCCCGTAAGATAAACACATAAATGATCCCTGATAGAACCGATAATTAAAGGCACATCAGTGACAGGAATGCTATTAAAACTAAACTATAAACTGGTGACATTAACTGCAAAAGAAGATTTTTATTGATACATTTCAGGTAGAATTTAGTTTTCAATAAGGAAAATGCTGTAAGAAACCTGAATTTGTTGCAACAAATTTAAAATAAAAGCTTTTATGCTAATTATTTTCTGTGATAATATTTTTCAGAGCTCATCATCTGTGACAGCTCTTGGCTCTCCTGACTGTAACCTCCTGTGGCAGCTTCTCACAGACTCAATCAACTCTCTTCCCCTCCCCCCTCAAACACACACACACAGACACACACACACAGAGACCCCCTTCCAAAAACCCATCAAAGAGTAATACAATGGCTCCATCTGTAGGATAAAGTAGAGAGTCGCAACAGGAAGTTACCCCAAAATCTGAGGTTTCAAACAGGAAGTTGGGTTTCCGAACTTTGACGGGCCAGAACCGGCACACGCTTCGACCCAAACTCACAATTTTCGGAGCCAGTCTTCCAAAAATTGTCAAGGAGGGGCTGACAACATTTGAAGTGAATCTGGTCACCCGTCTAGAAACTGGACATCACACTATAAAATATGTCATTTCCTGCTATAAATAGGTGGCGCTACAACAATTGTATGAATATTGACATATGGATGTGTGCAGATAGGTACCATTAACAATCCTGTAAAGTTTGATGCAGTTTGGACAAAGTATGGCCGAAATATAGCAAAAATAAAGCAACTTCCTGTTTCGTGGCGAGTAATCGAACTTTGAGGGCCATAACTTCCACGCCCTTCAACAAAAACTCAAAATCTGCCGCAATTTAACATCGTCTATGTCTTAAGAACATACTATTAAGTTTTGAAGTCAATGGGATAATGCGTCTAGGACTAGTTCGCGTTCAAGCGACCCCTGGAAATGGCCAAAAACACACAATTTTTTCACCTTCCGGTCAAAATAAAAATACTTTCTGTTGGGTTTAGAATATGGCTCCAAGAGACTTTTTGGTGCGTCATGGGATGTTACATATGTGTGCAGATTTTCAGATTTTTAGGCGCAACGGGCTTGAGGGGCTGTTCCGTTTAAAAATGTAGGTGGCGCTACCGAGGCATTTTACCACGCCCATGCTCAAGACCCCTAAATTATTAAATTTTCGCCGCCTGACGCGTCTGCAAATTTTGGTAAGTTTTCACGCATGTTAAGGCCCTCAAAAAGCCGATCTAAGAGGCGGAAAAAGAAGAAAAAAAATAATAATAATAATAATTAAAGCTGCGAGCAGCGTTGAACGGGCCCTCGCACCGGCGCCCGTCGGGGAGCGGCGACCGCGGACCCCGGCAACCGCGGGGTCAACGCAGGTCGCAGGGCACACGCTGGCGTAACAGTTCACACTTCCCAGATGTAAAAATTTTAAATAAAAGCTTTTATGCTAATTATTTTCTGTGATAATATTTTTCAGAGCTCATCATCTGTGACAGCTCATGGCTCTATTGACTGTAACCTCCCTGTGGCAGCTTCTCACAGACACAATCAACTCCTCTTCCCCTCCCCCCTCAGACACACACAGACACACACACACAGAGACCCCTTCCAAAAACCCATCAAAGAGTAATACAATGGCTCCATCTGTAGGATAAAGTAGAGAGTCGCAACAGGAAGTTACCCCAAAATCTGAGGTTTCAAACAGGAAGTTGGGTTTCCGAACTTTGACGGGCCAGAACGGCACACGCTTCGACCCCAAACTCACAATTTTCGGAGCCAGTCTTCCAAAAATCCTTAAGTCTGTCCTGACAACATTTGAAGTGAATCTGGTCACCCGTCTAGAAACTGGACATCACACTATAAAATATGTCATTTCCTGCTATAAATAGGTGGTGCTACAACAATTGTATGAATATTGACATATGGATGTGCAGATAGGTACCATTAACAATCCTGTAAAGTTTGATGCAGTTTGGACAAAGTATGGCCGAAATATAGCAAATTTAAAGCAACTTCCTGTTTTGTGGCGAGTGATCGAACTTTGAGGGCCATAACTTCCACGCCCTTCAATGAAAAGTCCGAAACTTTTGCAATTTAACTTCGTCTATGTCTTAAGAACAAATTATCAAATTTTGAAGTCAATCGGATAATGCGTCTAGGACTAGTTCGCGTTCAAGCGACCCCTGGAAATGGCCAAAAACACACAATTTTTTCACCTTCCGGTCAAAATAAAAATACTTTCTGTTGGGTTTAGAATATGGCTCCAAGAGACTTTTTGGTGCGTCATGGGATGTTACATATGTGTGCAGATTTTCAGATTTTTAGGCGCAACGGGCTTGAGGGGCTGTTCCGTTAAAAATGTAGGTGGCGCTACCGAGGCCATTTTGCCACACCCATGCTCAAGACCCCTAAATTCTTAAATTTTTCGCCGTGCCTGACGCGTCTGCAAATTTTCAGGAGTTTTGACGCATTTTAAGGCCCTCAAAAAGGCGATCAAAGAGGCGGAAAAAGAAGGAACGGAAAAAAAAGAATAATAATAATAATGTCCTTGCAACTCGTTGCATAATAATTAAAGCTGCGAGCAGCGTTGAACGGGCCCTCGCACCCGGCGCCCGTCGGGGAGCGGCGACGCGGGACCCCGGCAACCGCGGGGTCAACGCAGGTCGCAGGGCACACGCTGGCGTAACAGTTCACACTTCCGAGATGTAAAAATTTAAATAAAAGCTTTTATGCTAATTATTTTCTGTGATAATATTTTTCAGAGCTCATCATCTGTGACAGCTCTTGGCTCTCCTGACTGTAACCTCTCTGTGGCAGCTTCTCACAGACTCAATCAACTCCTCTTCCCCTCCCCCCTCAAACACAAACACAAACACAAACACACACACACACACAGATACCCCTCCCAAAAGGAGATAAAACTCAGTTTTAACTTGAGTTTACAAGCTTTGAGCTTTGAGCAAAAGCATTTTTTTGCAAGTTCTGTTATTGGGTGCATATATAAATCATTTATGCTTAAACAAGGGTTATAATGAAGTTATTTGAACAGTGAATATCTCATCTGCCTAAAGTCAGGGCGAAGCCACTAACCAGCTGTAGGGATGGTATCATTAGGATTTTATCTTTATCCATACAGACCCCTATCAGTCCAGCTCAGACTGTTACTGGTTTAAGAGAGTGAAGTTTATAGCAATTTGCAAAATTTGGAGATTAGTGACAAACTAACCAGTTAGACTACATACAGACAAGCTTTCATTTTAGCTGTTAGTAACAGTTTGCCATGAGCTTAACCAGCGTGCTGTGCTTCCTGTTAAACATGTCATGAGACTGTGGACAACGTTTGAGCCAGCTTTGACATCTGCAGATATGAGTTTCTGAAGAGGGGCCTGCTGAGGTTAGATGTGCTGAATAATATCCATTTTCATATCAGAAAAAACACTGCATTAAACATTGTCTTAGCTCACTGAGCGAGGTCAACAGGTAATATAACCAACCTGTGAGGTGGCTCACCCCGTAAGATAAACACATAAATGATCCCTGATAGAACCGATAATTAAAGGCACATCAGTGACAGGGAATGCTATTAAACTAAACTATAAACTGGTGACATTAACTGCAAAAGAAGATTTTTATTGATACATTTCAGGTAGAATTTAGTTTTCAATAAGGAAAATGCTGTAAGAAACCTGAATTTGTTGCAACAAATTTAAAATAAAAGCTTTTATGCTAATTATTTTCTGTGATAATATTTTTCAGAGCTCATCATCTGTGACAGCTCTTGGCTCTCCTGACTGTAACCTCCCTGTGGCAGCTTCTCACAGACTCAATCAACTCCTCTTCCCCTCCCCCCTCAAACACACACACACAGACACACACACACAGAGACCCCCTTCCAAAAACCCATCAAAGAGTAATACAATGGCTCCATCATAAAGTAGAGAGTCGCCCAAAATCTGAGGTTTCAAACAGGAAGTTGGGTTTCCGAACTTTGACGGCCAGAACCGGCACACGCTTCGACCCAAACTCACGAGGACTTCTTCCAAAAATTGTCAAGGAGGGCTGACAACATTTGAAGTGAATCTGGTCACCCGTCTAGAAACTGGACATCACACTAAAATATGTCATTTCCTGCTATAAATAGGTGGCGCTACAACAATTGTATGAATATTGACATGGATGTGTGCAGATAGGTACCATTAACAATCCTGTAAGTTTGATGCAGTTTGGACAAAGTATGGCCAATATAGCAAAAAATAAAGCAACTTCCTGTTTCGTTCGAACAGGGGCCATAACTTCCACGCCCTTCAACAAAAACTCAAAATCTGCCGCAATTTAACATCGTCTATGTCTTAAGAACATACTATTAAGTTTTGAAGTCAATGGATAATGCGTCTAGGACTAGTTCAAGCGACCCCTGGAAATGGCCAAAAACACACAATTTTTTCACCTTGTCAAAATAAAAATACTTTCTGTTGGGTTTAGAATATGGCTCCAAGAGACTTTTTTGGTGCGTCATGGGATGTTACATATGTGTGCAGATTTTCAGATTTTTAGGCGCAACGGGCTTGAGGGGCTGTTCCGTTTAAAAATGTAGGTGGCGCTACCGAGGGCATTTTACCACGCCCATGCTCAAGACCCCTAAATTATTAAATTTTTCGCCGTGCCTGACGCGTCTGCAAATTTTGGTAAGTTTTCACGCATGTTAAGGCCCTCAAAAAGCCGATCTAAGAGGCGGAAAAAGTAATAATAAAAAATAAACAACTTCAAGCTGCCGGAGCACTCGGCGGTTTGGAGCGCGTGAGCCCTCGCACCCGGCGCCGTCGGGGGAGCGGCGACCGCGGGACCCCGGCAACGCCGGGGTCAACGCAGGTCGCAGGGCACACGCCTGGCGTAACAGTTCACACTTCCCAGATGTAAAATTTTAAATAAAAGCTTTTACGCTAATTATTTTTCTGTTGATAATATTATTCAGAGCTCATCATCCTTGTGACAGAATCATGGCTCTATTGACTGTAACCTCCCTGTGGCAGCTTTCTCACAGACACCAATCAACTCCTCTTTCCCTCCCCCCTCAGACACACAAGACACACACACCACAGATGGACCCCCTTCCAAAACCCATTCAAAGAGTAATACAATGGCTCCATCTGTAGGATTAAAGTAGAGAGTCGCCAACAGGAAGTTACCCCAAAATCTGAGGTTTCAAACAGGAAGTTGGGGTTTCCGAACTTTGACGGGCCAGAACCGGCACACGCTTCGACCCAAACTCACAATTTTCGGAGCCAGTCTTTCCAAAAATCCTTAAGTCTGTCCTGACAACATTTGAAGTGAATCTGGTCACCCGTCTAGAAACTGGACATCACACTATAAAATATGTCATTTCCTGCTATAAATAGGTGGTGCTACAACAATTGTATGAATATTGACATATGGATGTGTGCAGATAGGTACCATTAACAATCCTGTAAAGTTTGATGCAGTTTGGACAAAGTATGGCCGAAATATAGCAAATTTAAAGCAACTTCCTGTTTTGTGGCGAGTGATCGAACTTTGAGGGGCCATAACTTCCACGCCCTTCAATGAAAAGTCCGAAACTTTTGCAATTTAACTTCGTCTATGTCTTAAGAACAAATTATCAAATTTTGAAGTCAATCGGATAATGCGTCTAGGACTAGTTCGCGTTCAAGCGACCCCTGGAAATGGCCAAAAACACACAATTTTGTCACCTTCCGGTCAAAATAAAAATACTTTCTGTTGGGTTTAGAATATGGCTCCAAGAGACTTTTTGGTGCGTCATGGGATGTTACATATGTGTGCAGATTTCAGATTTTTAGGCGCAACGGGCTTGAGGGGCTGTTCCGTTAAAAATGTAGGTGGCGCTACCGAGGCCATTTTGCCACACCCATGCTCAAGACCCTAAATTCTTAAATTTTTCGCCGTGCCTGACGCGTCTGCAAATTTTCAGGAGTTTTGACGCATTTTAAGGCCCTCAAAAAGGCGATCAAAGAGGCGGAAAAAGAAGAAAAAAATAATAATAATAATAATTAAAGCTGCGAGCAGCGTTGAACGGGCCCTCGCACCCGGCGCCCGTCGGGGAGCGGCGACCGCGGGACCCCGGCAACCGCGGGGTCAACGCAGGTCGCAGGGCACACGCTGGCGTAACAGTTCACACTTCCGAGATGTAAAAATTTAAAATAAAAGCTTTTATGCTAATTATTTTCTGTGATAATATTTTTCAGAGCTCATCATCTGTGACAGCTCATGGCTCTCCTGACTGTAACCTCTCTGTGGCAGCTTCTCACAGACTCAATCAACTCCTCTTCCCCTCCCCCCTCAAACACAAACACAAACACACACACACACACAGATACCCCCTCCCAAAAGGAGATAAAACTCAGTTTTAACTTGAGTTTACAAGCTTTGAGCTTTGAGCAAAAGCATTTTTTTGCAAGTTCTGTTATTGGGTGCATATATAAATCATTTATGCTTAAACAAGGCTTATAATGAAGTTATTTGAACAGTGAATATCTCATCTGCCTAAAGTCAGGGCGAAGCCACTAACCAGCTGTAGGGATGGGTATCATTAGGATTTTATCTTTATCCATACAGACTCCTATCAGTCCAGCTCAGACTGTTACTGGTTTAAGAGAGTGAAGTTTATAGCAATTTGCCAAATTTGGAGATTAGTGACTAACCAGTTAGACTACATACAGACAAGCTTTCATTTTAGCTGTTAGTAACAGTTTGCCATGAGCTTAACCAGCGTGCTGTGCTTCGTGTTAAACATGTCATGAGACTGTGGACAACGCTGAAAATATTACTTTACTAACTACTGGCCGAACAGGCGCTTTTACAAAGAAAAGGTAAAGGCCAGCAGCTTTTACTTTTCAATGCACTTGTCGTCAACTTGAGTGGCTTATATTCAGCTGGTTCACCTCGACGCCGGTGGACCTAGTGCACTTTTCCTGTCGCCGTACACTGAGTAACACGAAAAAAATCAGCTGACCCCGTGTGAAATTTCCTAACTGATCAAAACCAAACTGTAAAGACAGCATCAATCCACGCTCAGCTTTGGTCAAGGGGAGACATATGGTAAGATTACATGAATTCATGTAATCTTCATTGAGGCTACAATTTCAGACTTAACTAAGTCATTCACTAGTGTCTTGGCAGCGTTTATGGGTTCTTTAGACAGGTCTCTCACTGGTTTTCTTTCCAGGGTCATTGAAATCTTTGGCTTCCTACCTCTGCCAGGCTTGTTCTGCACAGTGTGGCTCTCCTTGAATTTCTCGGTGACGTTTCTCATTTGAGTTCTTGACGCTTGGAAATACTGTTATAACTTTGTATATCCTTCTCCTGCTTCCTGAGCATCGACAATTCTTCAAGTCTACAGTGATTTCCTTAGTTTTTGGCATGATGCTTTCTCAAGTGACAGCTCAAATCTTAACTGAAGTTTTTATACCGCGTGTAAAGCAGCTCTTGGCTCTCCTGACTGTAACCTCTCTGTGGCAGCTTCTCACAGACTCAATCAACTCCTCTTCCCCTCCCCCTCAAACACAAACACACACACACACACACACACACACACACACACACAGAGACCCCCTTCCAAAAACCCATCAAAGAGTAATACAATGGCTCCATCTGTAGGATAAAGTAGAGAGTCGCAACAGGAAGTTACCCCAAAATCTGAGGTTTCAAACAGGAAGTTGGGTTTCCGAACTTTGACGGGCCAGAACCGGCACACGCTTCGACCCAAACTCACAATTTTCGGAGGACTTCTTCCAAAAATTGTCAAGGAGGGGCTGACAACATTTGAAGTGAATCTGGTCACCCGTCTAGAAACTGGACATCACACTATAAAATATGTCATTTCCTGCTATAAATAGGTGGCGCTACAACAATTGTATGAATATTGACATATGGATGTGTGCAGATAGGTACCATTAACAATCCTGTAAAGTTTGATGCAGTTTGGACAAAGTATGGCCGAAATATAGCAAATATAAAGCAACTTCCTGTTTCGTTGCGAGTAATCGAACTTTGAGGGGCCATAACTTCCACGCCCTTCAATGAAAAGTCCGAAACTTTTGCAATTTAACTTCGTCTATGTCTTAAGAACAAATTATCAAATTTTGAAGTCAATCGGATAATGCGTCTAGGACTAGTTCGCGTTCAAGCGACCCCTGGAAATGGCCAAAATCACACAATTTTTTCACCTTCCGGTCAAAATAAAAATACTTTCTGTTGGGTTTAGAATATGGCTCCAAGAGACTTTTTGGTGCGTCATGGGATGTTACATATGTGTGCAGATTTTCAGATTTTTAGGCGCAACGGGCTTGAGGGGCTGTTCCGTTTAAAAATGTAGGTGGCGCTACCGAGGCCATTTTGCCACACCCATGCTCAAGACCCCTAAATTCTTAAATTTTTCGCCGTGCCTGACGCGTCTGCAAATTTTCAGGAGTTTTGACGCATGTTAAGGCCTTCAAAAAGGCGATCAAAGAGGCGGAAAAAGAAGAAAAAAATAATAATAATAATAATAATAATAAACCGAACGAAAACAAGAGGGTCCTTGCAACTCGTTGCATGGCCCCGTTGGGCCCACGCAACTCGTTGCTCGGGCCCTAATAATAATAAACCGAACGAAAACAAGAGGGTCCTTGCAACTCGTTGCATGGCCCCGTTGGGCCCACGCAACTCGTTGCTCGGGCCCTAATAATTAAAGCTGCGAGCAGCGTTGAACGGGCCCTCGCACCCGGCGCCCGTCGGGGGAGCGGCGACCGCGGGACCCCGGCAACCGCGGGGTCAACGCAGGTCGCAGGGCACACGCTGGCGTAACAGTTCACACTTCCGAGATGTAAAAATTTTAAATAAAAGCTTTTATGCTAATTATTTTCTGTGATAATATTTTTCAGAGCTCATCATCTGTGACAGCTCTTGGCTCTCCTGACTGTAACCTCTCTGTGGCAGCTTCTCACAGACTCAATCAACTCCTTCCCCTCCCCCTCAAACACAAACACAAACACAAACACACACACACACACAAACACACAGAGAAATACCCCCTCCCAAAAGGAGATAAAACTCAGTTTTAACTTGAGTTTACAAGCTTTGAGCTTTGAGCAAAAGCATTTTTTTGCAAGTTCTGTTATTGGGTGCATATATAAATCATTTATGCTTAAACAAGGGTTATAATGAAGTTATTTGAACAGTGAATATCTCATCTGCCTAAAGTCAGGGCGAAGCCACTAACCAGCTGTAGGGATGGGTATCATTAGGATTTTATCTTTATCCATACAGACCCCTATCAGTCCAGCTCAGACTGTTACTGGTTTAAGAGAGTGAAGTTTATAGCAATTTGCAAAATTTGGAGATTAGTGACAAACTAACCAGTTAGACTACATACAGACAAGCTTTCATTTTAGCTGTTAGTAACAGTTTGCCATGAGCTTGACCAGCGTGCTGTGCTTCGTGTTAAACATGTCATGAGACTGTGGACAACGTTTGAGCCAGCTTTGACATCTGCAGATATGAGTTTCTGAAGAGGGGCCTGCTGAGGTTAGATGTGCTGAATAATATCCATTTTCATATCAGAAAAAACACTGCATTAAACATTGTCTTAGCTCACTGAGCTGAGGTCAACAGGTAATATAACCAACCTGTGAGGTGGCTCACCCCCGTAAGATAAACACATAAATGATCCCTGATAGAACCGATAATTAAAGGCACATCAGTGACAGGGAATGCTATTAAAACTAAACTATAAACTGGTGACATTAACTGCAAAAGAAGATTTTTATTGATACATTTCAGGTAGAATTTAGTTTTCAATAAGGAAAATGCTGTAAGAAACCTGAATTTGTTGCAACAAATTTAAAATAAAAGCTTTTATGCTAATTATTTTCTGTGATAATATTTTTCAGAGCTCATCATCTGTGACAGCTCTTGGCTCTCCTGACTGTAACCTCCCTGTGGCAGCTTCTCACAGACTCAATCAACTCCTCTTCCCCTCCCCCCTCAAACACACACACACAGACACACACACACAGAGACCCCCTTCCAAAAACCCATCAAAGAGTAATACAATGGCTCCATCTGTAGGATAAAGTAGAGAGTCGCAACAGGAAGTTACCCCAAAATCTGAGGTTTCAAACAGGAAGTTGGGTTTCCGAACTTTGACGGGCCAGAACCGGCACACGCTTCGACCCAAACTCACAATTTTCGGAGGACTTCTTCCAAAAATTGTCAAGGAGGGGCTGACAACATTTGAAGTGAATCTGGTCACCCGTCTAGAAACTGGACATCACACTATAAAATATGTCATTTCCTGCTATAAATAGGTGGTGCTACAACAATTGTATGAATATTGACATATGGATGTGTGCAGATAGGTACCATTAACAATCCTGTAAAGTTTGATGCAGTTTGGACAAAGTATGGCCGAAATATAGCAAAAATAAAGCAACTTCCTGTTTCGTGGCGAGTAATCGAACTTTGAGGGGCCATAACTTCCACGCCCTTCAACAAAAACTCAAAATCTGCCGCAATTTAACATCGTCTATGTCTTAAGAACATACTATTAAGTTTTGAAGTCAATGGGATAATGCGTCTAGGACTAGTTCGCGTTCAAGCGACCCCTGGAAATGGCCAAAAACACACAATTTTTTCACCTTCCGGTCAAAATAAAAATACTTTCTGTTGGGTTTAGAATATGGCTCCAAGAGACTTTTTGGTGCGTCATGGGATGTTACATATGTGTGCAGATTTTCAGATTTTTAGGCGCAACGGGCTTGAGGGGCTGTTCCGTTTAAAAATGTAGGTGGCGCTACCGAGGGCATTTTACCACGCCCATGCTCAAGACCCCTAAATTATTAAATTTTTCGCCGTGCCTGACGCGTCTGCAAATTTTGGTAAGTTTTCACGCATGTTAAGGCCCTCAAAAAGCCGATCTAAGAGGCGGAAAAAGAAGAAAAAAAATAATAATAATAATAATAATAATAATTAAAGCTGCGAGCAGCGTTGAACGGGCCCTCGCACCCGGCGCCCGTCGGGGGAGCGGCGACCGCGGGACCCCGGCAACCGCGGGGTCAACGCAGGTCGCAGGGCACACGCTGGCGTAACAGTTCACACTTCCCAGATGTTAAAATTTTAAATAAAAGCTTTTACGCTAATTATTTTCTGTGATAATATTTTTCAGAGCTCATCATCTGTGACAGCTCTTGGCTCTCCTGACTGTAACCTCCCTGTGGCAGCTTCTCACAGACTCAATCAACTCCTCTTCCCCTCCCCCTCAAACACAAACACAAACACACCCACACACACACACACAAACACACAGAGAAATACCCCCTCCCAAAAGGAGATAAAACTCAGTTTTAACTTGAGTTTACAAGCTTTGAGCTTTGAGCAAAAGCATTTTTTTAAGTTCTGTTATTGGGTGCATATATAAATCATTTATGCTTAAACAAGGCTTATAATGAAGTTATTTGAACAGTGAATATCTCATCTGCCTAAAGTCAGGGCGAAGCCACTAACCAGCTGTAGGGATGGGTATCATTAGGATTTTATCTTTATCCATACAGACCCCTATCAGTCCAGCTCAGACTGTTACTGGTTTAAGAGAGTGAAGTTTATAGCAATTTGCAAAATTTGGAGATGAGTGACAAACTAACCAGTTAGACTACATACAGACAAGCTTTCATTTTAGCTGTTAGTAACAGTTTGCCATGAGCTTAACCAGCGTGCTGTGCTTCCTGTTAAACATGTCATGAGACTGTGGACAACGCTGAAAATATTACTTTACTAACTACTGGCCAAACAGGCGCTTTGACAAAGAAAAGGTAAAGGCCAGCAGCTTTTACTTTTCAATGCACTTGTCGTCAACTTGAGTGGCTTATATTCAGCTGGTTCACCTCGACGCTGGAGGACCTAGTGAACTTTTCCTGTCGCCGTACACTGAGTAAGACGAAAAAATCAGCTGACCCCGTGTGAAATTTCCTAACTGATCAAAACCAAACTGTAAAGACAGCATCAATCCACGCTCAGCTTTGGTCAAGGGGAGACATATGGTAAGATTACATGAATTCATGTAATCTTCTTTGAGACTACAATTTCAGACTTAACTAAGTCATTCACTAGTGTCTTGGCAGCGTTTATGGGTTCTTTAGACAGGTCTCTAACTGGTTTTCTTTCCAGGGTCATTGAAATCTTTGGCTTCCTACCTCTGCCAGGCTTGTTCTGCACAGTGTGGCTCTCCTTGAATTTCTCGGTGACGCTTCTCATTTGAGTTCTTGACGCTTGGAAATGCTGTTATAACTTTGTATATCCTTCTCCTGCTTCCTAAGCATCGACAATTCTTCAAGTCTACAGTGATTTCCTTAGTTTTTGGCATGATGCTTTCTCAAGTGACAGCTCAAATCTTAACTGAAGTTTTTATACCGCGTGTAAAGCAGCTCTTGGCTCTCCTGACTGTAACCTCTCTGTGGCAGCTTCTCACAGACTCAATCAACTCTTCTTCCCCTCCCCCCTCAAACACAAACACAAACACAAACACACACACACACACACACACACACACACACACAGACACACACACACAGAGACCCCCTTCCAAAAACCCATCAAAGAGTAATACAATGGCTCCATCTATAGGATAAAGTAGAGAGTCGCAACAGGAAGTTACCCCAAAATCTGAGGTTTCAAACAGGAAGTTGGGTTTCTGAACTTTGACGGGCCAGAACCGGCACACGCTTCGACCAAAACTCACAATTTTCGGAGCCAGTCTTCCAAAAAATTCCTCAAGGAGGGGCTGACAACATTTGAAGTGAATCTGGTCACCCGTCTAGAAACTGGACATCACACTATAAAATATGTCATTTCCTGCTATAAATAGGTGGTGCTACAACAATTGTATGAATATTGACATATGGATGTGTGCAGATAGGTACCATTAACAATCCTGTAAAGTTTGATGCAGTTTGGACAAAGTATGGCCGAAATATAGCAAAAATAAAGCAACTTCCTGTTTCGTGGCGAGTAATCGAACTTTGAGGGGCCATAACTTCCACGCCCTTCAACAAAAACTCAAAATCTGCCGCAATTTAACATCGTCTATGTCTTAAGAACATACTATTAAGTTTTGAAGTCAATGGGATAATGCGTCTAGGACTAGTTCGCGTTCAAGCGACCCCTGGAAATGGCCAAAAACACACAATTTTTTCACCTTCCGGTCAAAATAAAAATACTTTCTGTTGGGTTTAGAATATGGCTCCAAGAGACTTTTTGGTGCGTCATGGGATGTTACATATGTGTGCAGATTTTCAGATTTTTAGGCGCAACGGGCTTGAGGGGCTGTTCCGTTTAAAAATGTAGGTGGCGCTACCGAGGCCATTTTACCACACCCATGCTCAAGACCCCTAAATTATTAAATTTTTCGCCGTGCCTGACGCGTCTGCAAATTTTGGTAAGTTTTCACGCATGTTAAGGCCCTCAAAAAGCCGATCTAAGAGGCGGAAAAAGAAGAAAAAAAATAATAATAATAATAATAATAATAATAATAATAATAAACAGACCGAAAACAAGAGGGTCCTTGCAACTCGTTGCATGGCCCCGTTGGGCCCACGCAACTCGTTGCTCGGGCCCTAATAATAATAATAAACAGACCGAAAACAAGAGGGTCCTTGCAACTCGTTGCATGGCCCCGTTGGGCCCACGCAACTCGTTGCTCGGGCCCTAATAATAATAATAATAATAATAAACAGACCGAAAACAAGAGGGTCCTTGCAACTCGTTGCATGGCCCCGTTGGGCCCACGCAACTCGTTGCTCGGGCCCTAATAATAATAAACCGACCGAAAACAAGAGGGTCCTTGCAACTCGTTGCATGGCCCCGTTGGGCCCACGCAACTCGTTGCTCGGGCCCTAATAACTGATGCATCACTGACTTGTTTGGTACATAAAATGTGTTACACTAACAGAAAACTACACTGATGGTTGATGTATGTTGATTCATTGATGAAAAATACCTTCCAAAAAGTCCATTCACAATATGTCAGCAGAGAAGTGAAAATTACTCAAAATGAAATGAATGTAAACCTGAGTTCAAGTTATACCTCAAAGATGTGAATATTATTTTGAGCAAGCACAGTGCGTTCTATCTGGCTAGTTTATGTTTTCAAGCTTGCTCTATCTACTAAGGTCACTATGAAGGCATAACTTGTGTCTACACTTACCAGACATATAACATTAGACATACTCTAAAATGTAGATTAGATTTTTGTGCAGAATCCATCTGCGCAAATGCTGGATTATGAACATGAGTTCTATAATCAACATAAACTCTGCTGACAAGCATTACTTGTATTCCTTACAGAGTCTAGATGGATGTTGGCCTCACCACCAGCAGATGGAGACAGTGCACAGCAGACAGAGCTGACTGAATTAATGAAGATTTATTGTGATCATCAGAAACCGGTCGTGATTATTGTGCAGACTTGACTGGAATTAATGGCCAAATATGGAGATGAGCATTATGTAGTATCACTGGCTGTTATTCTAGTATCAAAAATACATTATTTTGTTTACCTGCATTAAATACAGTGTTATCTTCCATAGCTCTCACAGCTGCCTCAACAGCATCCACTGCATTTCCTCCCCTTTTCAGCACAGAAAACCCTTCACATGCTGCGGCCTTCACTCCATTAACAGAGGCCTCGGCCAGTTCATCTGGTATGGTCCACGCCCCACCATGCACTACTACAACTGCTGACATCTTGAGTTCCTATGAGAAAAAAAGGACAAAGTAGTTTATAGAATTTTAAGTTATACCTGAGTAAATATTGGTTTACTAGTGTTTACACAGTCATCTCTGTGCACTTGGGATTTAGTCACACTGTTTAAGATGGTTTTATGCCAAGAACATCAGATGTAATTCAGTTCATATGTGAGACTAATTCACGCTTCAGTCTCACGCCTCAAGTTCATGTTTAATGATCAAAAGCTCCAAAACAGCTACTAAATGGATCTTGAGGTGAGACTGTTTTGTTAACTTTTCAAGGTCAAAAATGAACTTCGAAACTTCGACAGCATTTTAATGGTGCTTTAATTGATATGTCACAATTTTCTACCTTCTTGTTCTTGTTATTGACCTCTGATTCTCAACATTACTATTTTCTCACCTTTCCCCTGCATTCCATCAAAATCCATTTTGTCTCCTTCCAAAACTTTATTGATCATAATTAATCTGCCAAGGTAAAGAAAATATTAACATATACATGTATACACTGCAGAACCAAACCATAACATTTTGCGGCTGCTTTGATGATTGATGATTCGTATTAGTAGTAATAGTAGTAAGAGCTATTGGCATTTCTTCCAGCTAAGTCTCTGTGTTTGTGTGCACTAGATGATCTCTCTAGTCCTCTAGCGCAACCTTCAACTGATTCATACATTTTTAAGTGTTGTTTTAACTTTACAACTAAACCACAGGACACGTGTAAAGCCCCTCAGGCAATGTATCTGGTCCAGTCGCTAAAAGGACGTTTATTCTGGACAGTTAACACGTGTGCGTTATTAATGTACAACAGCTGGTTGAGTGTACAGATGTACAGATGTAATTAAACATCTGGACTTTTCTTACCTTTCCCGATCTTCACACTTTATATCCCGGGGGAGAAGCTCTCCGCCATACTCACGTGGTTTCACAGGATTTGACAAGTGTTTTGCTCCCCTTCATTGCTACTTGCGCCTTCATACCAATGTCAAGTCTAATATAATTCAAGATCAGGTTTCCGTTAAAACCTTTCAAAATAAAATCCGTGTTACCCAACCTCAACTTTTAAGGGATAACCCTTTTGAAATAAAAGGTCAACGTAGAGAAGAATCAAGTGTCTGTTTTCCAGATGCTCTTTGCATGAACAAATACTATATCATTCTTATTAATGTAAGGGCAGCTATTATACAGGGCTAATAAAAATAAAGGCACATAACAAAAATTCAACAGACCGCTTAAAAAGCATGCGTCATTTTGTGCCCAGGGTATGATTTTGTTCTACCCAATCAGCTCCTATTTCCTAAAAATCTAACATTACCCCTAGTACATGAAATACACAGCTTCAAAATATACAGTCTTTTAATTTTTCAATATAGTAAATAAATTGCTAATCATTTGCCCAAGAAAAACTATGATCTTCCCACTGCCATTTGAGCTGTGTTTGTCTCTAGGACTCCATCTCAGCTGTTCTGTCTTGCCCTAAAACTGATTAAATTAATTTTTAATGCAGTACAAACCAGGACAGCTTGCACCTTTATCATTTCAAACACATGTTATCCTTTATGAACATATTATCTCACATATTTAATGTGCCCATATTGGATCAAGATGCTCTTCATATCTCTCCTCTCCTCAGATTTGACATGAAAAAAAAAAAAAACGAAATAAAAGTTCATACCGTGGGGCCCCAGACACTTTCCTATTCCAGTTCACAGGCCAGTTCTGTTACATGTATATTTTCTTTGTGTAACACATGTACAGTATGTAACCTACTGTATTCTGGATTTCCATTTGTAGTGGTTGTGTAGATCATAGGTGTTATACAATTTTATTTTGAAAACAAAGTTTAAAAACACATTTTTAGATTAATCTCCCCAGCTTGACAAAGGCGGGGCTAACTGGGGGTAAAAAGAGGACAGTTTATCAGTTGGCCAAGCAATCACAATGAGCATAGAAAAGGCTTTTCATCATTGGTCACATAGTTATCACCACCTTCAAGTTCCCTGGGGGTGGGTTACAGATATTAGAGGGTCTATTAATGTCCAAAAGCAAAAGATTGTTGATCTTGTTAATCATTGATCTCACACCAGAGCTTGAGGCAGGAAATGTGACTGGAGTAATAAATTACAGTTGAACACGCCAAACGTGGTAATAATCATTTACAAACACAGTAAGAACAGCAGTCTTTAGTCATACAAAAAGTTACAAAGCTTAGCACAGACCCAAAAAAGGTGAACTCTATGCAAATATAAGCAGGACCAGTGCCTTAACTGAGCCAAACTCAATGAAGAAATTAATAATCACTTGGACCCCTTACATTTCCTTACTGAACAAAGTACAGACACCTCAGGCAAAGAGGTATTGCAAATGAAATACACATTTGCACATTTACACACTGTAAATGGAAAAAATAGGTAAAGTTAGGCAAAAAGAAAGTCAAGGAAAATAGCATAGTGCTTATATAAGGCTGCTTCAGAGTGCTTCACAGACATTTACACTTCAAAAAGGAATTGCAGAGAAAAAAGTATGAGCATGTATACTAATTTAGAGGCAATACTGACAGAAAAAAATTTAAAAAATGCTCAAAAACAAAGGTGCTGGTGGGGGGGGTACAGAGCGTTAGATGGCAATCAGAGTCAGGGCCCACCTTAGATCTTCTGAGAATTAAAGAAAAGATTGCATCTTAGGATCCTAAATTAAACATTTGAAAGACTTATCTGCATCACATGGTGTAGTAGAGGAATATGTAATGTTGCACTTTGACCGCTAGAGAGCAGTAAGAATCCATTAAATCCAAGTCGGAAAAACCTGGAATACTTTGAGTATCAATATAGAGTGTCCAACTGAAAAATCTGAGTGTCAATCATAATACTCTGTCTAAAGTGACAGGCAACAGTCTGATAAAAGTCTCCTCTATACACTGACAAACATCGATGTTCAAAGTATTTCCTCCATCAACATTTTTCTTCTCTTTCCTTCAACGCAGTGAAGAAGCACTTTGGGGTTTTTTTTCAGTTTGCCTGCTTTAGTCTAAAGCTGCAAACATACTAAAGGATTACAAGATTAAACACATTAACAGTCACAGTCATCATTACCATCAGTAACCATTGTAACAGCAGCAAGATCATGAATCATTTCTCTAAATGAAATCATATCAGCGAAGGTCCAACAAGCATGAAATACAAAGACAATACAGCTGACATGGGTGTAGTCAAAAAAAAAAATACAGTTGTGTCTCATTTCAGAGACAAATGAATTGATAATTTAACAAGGACATGCAAGTGTAAAGGTATCAATACTGGTATTTTTAAATATTTATACAGATTTACAGATAAAAAAAAAAGTTGGTTAATAAAATAGTGTCTTTCATAGTAATTAAAACAAACACACCCCCTGAAACCTATGACATAGTCTTGTAGCCTCCCAAACCAACTATCAGCTGAACAGTAACTACATACTTAATACTTAATACAATGTTTAATGCCAAGACACTCTGTTAACCGAAGTTTAGAGTAACAAATAATTACAGAATACACCCTGAGTCACTACAATTAATTTTAGAATAAGTAAAGTTACACACACACACACAATCTTTATGATTCTGATCAGTGCGGTCATCTCTAAAGGTCGTCGAGTAGAGCTAGAATTGGTCATTCACCAGCCTCTTCTGCTCAAAACTAATTTGTGAGTAAGTAAAGCAGTCAGCATGTTGCACTGCAGATTACTTTTAGGGAAGTCAATATCATAGCTAGGGAACAAGAGAGGCATTTCCTAAGAGACCACTGACACTGCTTCATAAAGGACCTAATGAAGTGTTCACTTGACATTAAAACTTTATTAAAATAGTGTCATGTAATTCACCTTACAGGCAGAAAAAATTTCTTGACTTGACCCCTTTTTGTGTGTGTGTGTGTGTGTGTGTGTGTGTATTTCTTATTGAGATTTATATTGGGACAAGATTTTAAGTTAATTAAGTAACAGTGTGAGAAAACAAATGAGTGATATTCTCAAATACTTACACACTGGCCAAAGTCAAACCCACAGCAAACAGGAAACGCTGATATGACTCCCTTCCCATCCTATAACCATAAAATCCATTTGGCTTAATTTTGCAGAGGTTTCCAGTAAGACGCCAAACAGTGATTTACTCAATAATAATAATAATAATAATAATAATAATAATAATAATAATGCAGCCAAATTTCTTCCTGAATTGTTCAACAGAGATGTTAGGGTAGGTTAGGTCTTATAACCTGTGAGGCTGCGAGGGCGGACTGTGGGGAGCACAGTTAAAGAAAGTAAGTACTTTATGTTGTTTACTCTCCTGGTACACTTTAATTTAGAATACATGTAATGAAAAATATAGCATGAGAAATGCCCAGAAAATTGTCCACATATGCATCACCATTGAGAGACAACTCAAGTCATGCAGGTGGTGTTCAGGACCATGGACAGCGACATAGAGGCCATAGTTGTTGGTGTGTTTGTGTTTTTGGCCCTCAGGCTTCACTGCCAGTGGCTAGTGCAGTATACAGTATAGTGTATTGTTCAGTTTGACAGAAGAACAAGTTGCTCTGTAGTGATCTTTGGAAACTCTAATAGAAACTCACAGGCCACCTGGTAGCAGGGTTTGCCTTGGCTAAATAGAGAAAGTAATTTTTCTGGTTGATAAGGTTTTATCTCTTACTAATATGACATTACTGATTTAGCTGTAATTAATCTTTATCATATCACTATCAGTTATAATTTAAGCTCAGCCGACTGCCTTTTAAAATCCCCTGACTAAAAATATAATATGATATCCTTATAAGATGATTTCATAAGGACTCACATGGTGACTGGTAGTGAATAACGAGTTTGCATGGGCTTATAATGGTTTGACTACAGGGCAATTTTTGTTACATGCATTCTCAAATGCATATCAGCCTGGAATTCCTTGCTTCTTTCATATAAGAGGGTATTTTCAGCACAAGCTACATGAAAGTTTTAATATATCCAGCTGAATCTATCATTTTGGAGGGAGATTATTGCAGGAATCGATGTCAGCCGCGACCAAGTGCAACCTCAACTTTTTTTTTTTTTTTATCCATTCCCTCCGAGCACATCGCCCAATTGGTATGCGCTCAGCGGGGACCGTCTTTGTTTTTCCAGCAGCGCCAGTCCCAGAATATGGCCAATAATGTTGCTGAGGGGCGGGGAGCAGCGCGGTCTGCAGACCCAGTGAGTCTGAGAGTCTGGCGGGGTGCCGAGGAGGAGAGGCAGCAGGCAGCGGTGGCGGAGATGGGCTCACACCTCTGAATCACAAAGCACCCTCCATTCAAGCATCTCGGAGACGTATAGGACGATAGTTTTTTTTTTTTTTTTTTTTTTGGCTTTTTTTTTTTTTTTTTTTGGAGAGGGTTTTTGCTTGTGCTGCTCATTAAGACTGGTAGAGTGAAGCTACCAGAAGAAGGAGCGGGAAGGTTTATAGTTGCATTCCGACGCTCAGCAGTCCTGTAGTCTCACCTGCACGGCCGGTGAAGAGGTCCGCTGTGATAATAATGCATCCAGATAAGTGCTTACCTGAATTGGTGGCCGAGAAAAACAGCCTGGACCCCTCCTTCGTGCATGCGGTGCGCCTGCTTGCAGAAGGTAAGTCAGGTATTTTTAATCTACTCAGCGTTGTTTATCAGCGGCATTCACCATGTTCCCTGCAACTGGAAACACCATTGCATTGCATTTTGGGGAAGTACAGTGACCTGAAGTGAGCTTATTTTAACACATTGCCCTTGACTCTTAATGCTGTTGATTGATGGCAGTGAATTCACTGCGCTGTGCGTTTTAATGTTGACACTGCTCTTTGGCTCCAGTGCAGAACTTTTCTGAGGTTTCCCACCATAAAGCACGAAAAGTAAAGTGTGTACAAAGTCAGGGAGTCACCACCTCTTAGTCTAACCCAACGCCCTCCAAGGTCAAGCACTGGCACAAAACACCCCCCACCCCCCAAAATAAACTACAACTGAACAGTTCTCCATGGCTTCAGGATGGAAATGGTGAAAGGACTAACTACCTTAATTGTAGGATTGACAGAATTTAAAAGGTGCTGTTGATCCTAAAATGTGTACAGTCTACTACCAGCTGTTGTCAAATCACTTAGGAAACACTGTGTTTTCATGTAGAAAAAGAAAAATTTAAGTACGCTGATCAGATATCATCATCAGTCTGATATTAAGAACTCTACCGGAGACATCCAGAGCAGACTGAAATGACAAGTGTCAGTATCATTTGTAACAGGAGTCATATATTCAAATACGGCAACAAAAAAAAAAAAAAAGAAAAGAAAAAAGTTTAATAAACAATTTAGTTTAGCATGAGAGTCACCTTATTTTATGTCAAATCTGTCACCAAGGTCACAGAAGGCACTGAGTTCCACTGAGACAGATGTTCTCCAGTCTTTCCTCTGACTCAGTGTCACAGTCTTTCCAACAGGGCAGTATAATCAAGTTCAGCCTGCAGCATATAAAGTACTTCTTCATACTGCAGGTAGCCTTCGTCTCATTCACGTACTGAGGCAGTGTCACTTTTGATAGAAAACTTATCACCGCAAAGCAAACACAAGAACTCAGCTCAGCCCATTCAGTCTAGAGGTGTAACTTTTCAATTTCTCCAATGCAAATCTACACCCTCTCATATGCTCAGTTTCAACTGTGCATGGTAGGTGGAAGTGGAATCCTAAAAAAACACTAATAAATGTTTGAGTGATGTACTGTGGAATGAATATACTTTTATTCTAGTGTCATAGAGGCAAAGGTTCTTAGCCTACATGGGCTTACATGACACTGCTTACATTAGAAAACTAAAAGGTAAGCAAGCAAAGCAAAACACTTATACTGTACCCGGTAAGAAAATATTGCATATCCGATGTAAAATGTACTTGTACTGAATGTAAAAGTCTACTGTAATCTATATCTAATCTAGCATTAGTCTGTCATTTTCAAATTTAGATAAACACAAAATTGTTTTTGACTTATTTGTTAAAATAGGTAAAATCAAAGTATGTGTTAGATTAATATGCTCTGATTGGACACAGTGTTTACGCTTTGGTGCTTCTGCCCCTTGAGCTTTTCTGTTGAAATGTGTTGATGAGACACCTGACAGTCCCGCTCTTGTAGCTAACTGTGATGCAGATGGGATCATCTGTCACACGGTACACTTTGCCAGATTTACTCAAGGCTGACTCACAAAGCCAGGATACAGTCACCAAATGCTGTCTTTATCATATCTACCACAGTCAACAGCAATTAGCATGTTTAAATGATGTTAGTAATGTATTCACTGACTTTTCGCTCAATGAATTCATTTATATATTCATTTAATTCAGTTAAAGCAGTTTTTGGGACTTACTAACAGATAAACTTGCACCTCACTTGCAATTCCTTGCAATATACATTCTAGTGCAGTACAGTACACAATACAGAATAACACTATGCGCAAAAATACGATGCACTGCAATACATTGCAGTAGGGGATGTATTCCCCAGAAAAGAATCAACTTTGCAAGGTCAACACAGAAAACTGTATTCACTGTACACAATAGTGAACAGTCAGTATAATAGACTGTCAGTTCAGTCAACTCTGAAAATGTTTGATGTAATCAGCTGTAGGCAGCCTGTGAAATAATGTTCATAATTTTAACAACTTTCACACAGTCACTATCATTTTTGTCAGTCTATGCTCATGTATAATACAGACTCATGCATATCAGTGGACGGCAAGATAAAGTGCGTTTACAGATTTATAGATTCACAGCTATTTATCACTGAATAGCAGAGCATATAATCCTGCATTATTCACATCATGCGCAGTAAACAGCACAACATGGATTTACCATGGTCTCAGTTAACAGCTCCATATTTATGAAATGAGTTAGTGATGTGTTTAAGTTATTGTTGCCTCTGAAAGCATTTGTCTTTCTTTGAACTGATTTAAAGCTGTCTGGGACAAAGCCCTTCGAGGGCATGGGTGGGGATAATTCTCTCTCAGATTGGAGTGTAAGCCTCTTGTTTTTTTATGATAGTGAAGGTAATAATAAAACATTTAAGAACATTTGAATAACTCAATCTTTATTAATTACTTTATATATTAGTTTTCCTACTTTTCCCTCAAAACTGCTCCTTCCTGGACTCAAAGTTAGGGTAGCAAGTGCTCAATGATTGCTCAGATTGACACATAAAAGTCAAATCTTCATGTGTTCAATTTTAATTTGCCTCTGACTAAAGAACTGCATAGTTGTTTTAAAAGTGGGTTGAAGTTAGAGACAAGAAAGGGAAGCCTTTAATAGATCCCAGTGGTTTTCTTTGCACTACTTGCTTACACGCCACGTAGCTCAGTCCTGCCATGAAAACCACTGGGATTCCTAATAAGGTGAAAAGCAAAGCAGACAGGGAGGCAGGGAGATGTCTGATGGACAGGGAGGAGAATGTTGGTTAATTAGAAAAACTAAGGCAAATCTGTGCTACTGTATGTTTCCATTTTTAGGGTAAAAGGGGACACGTGATCTAGTTTACATTTTCACTAAGCATTTTGACAGGGTGTATAATATCTCCAGTGCCCTCACAAGTGCTGCTAGGCACAGTGACAATGCAAACAAATCTTCATGAGATCTGACAGATGTAGGCTTCTCTGAATAACAGATGAGTATATGTATGGAGGAGGACCAACACTCATGTAAAGTAAAACATAAGAGAAAACATAGGAAAATCCTTACATCTATTACATTTACTACATTATTTTCACTTATGGAATTTCAGGATTTTGCCAGTTTAATGTCTCTAAGAGTCTTTAGAGTCAGTGGGTTAGATATTTGAACTGCAGCTTAAACTGCCTGTGTAGAGTCTCCTTTTGATGTGAAACACCACGTTGTGTGAGCTCAAAAAACCCTTTAATCCTCATCATATCTGGGGTTTTGTACTCATCATGTTCATTTTCACCTTCCATTTAGCCATTCTCCTGACTGTTTGAGCTCTAGTTTTGTACTTCAGCACTCACTTTCTTGTGGTTCTTGTGTTTACACAAGGAGGAAATATTTTTAGAAAGAGATGAAGAAACCAGCAGTTAATCACAGTATTGTCAGTTCTTGTCTTTTGCTGCACGCACTGTAGGCAGAATGTAAGAGTTAAGTCTTTGGTACTAACTCTAAATACTCGAAAATGCTCAACCAAGGGTCTGTCAAAAACAAGCTCACACATATTTTGGGGAAATGATCCTTTAACTTTGATTAAAATTAATCAGGCAGTGCAGGAACCTGTGCAATCCACTGCAGCTGTTAGCCTTGGCTTTAGTCAGACGATAACAGAGAGCAGTAATTAGAAACTGAGATGGTAAGCTTCAGTAACTGACTGTTAAGGAGATATGAGTCAGACTCCATACATATGCATGGTGCAGAATAAACAAATATTTGTTGTAACACACATACATGCACACACAGGTAGCCTGCTCAGTCAGAAAGTATAACTTGTATTATGTCTTACACTCTTACGATTGATTTGGATGCTTCACCACCGAGTGCAGTGCTGTCTGGAAACTCTAAGAATTGATTTTCACTTAATCTCACTCTCTCTCTTGTTTATAAATTGTTACTCACATTTTCAGCGTATCCATTATGAGATGGCCTGCCCAGTACCCAGCAGTGACCCAGCTCATAGCGACAGATAAACACCACCCCATGTGGTATGACCTATCAAAAGGACACAGAAATTACATTTCAGGAAAGTGAGACATTGCATTACATTTTCGGCATTTAGCCGACACTCTTATCAAGAGTGACTTACAATGAGTGCATGGGTCGAATAAGATTAAATTCCAAGGTCATGAGCATTTCAAGCAACAGAAATGAGTGGATGAGCCAAAGCCGCAGCACTCAGACAATAGATATTAGATATCAGATTATGTTACTGTGCCTCTTGAATGTTCACATATAACAGGGAAGTTCTAAATAAGGAAATAAGGGACAGACAGAAATTTGATTTTTAAAACAAGACAAGCAAAATCAGAGTCACATACAACAGTAACAATGACACTGGATATTCAGGAAAGAAGCTAAATTACTGTCTCTGATGTTTATTATATGTTTTTTCATATACTGTAAATATATTGGAGTTAGTAAGTCACTTTCAGTTCAGTTATTAGAGGCACATTTGAAGAGACTGTCATTCTGGCTGTCATCATCCATTTGAGCAAGGTATATTTGATCCTCTAGGACAACGGCAAAAAAAAAACAAAAACACCAATTTACTTTTTTTCCCTGGTGTTTCATTTAGTGTGTGCTCAGGGTTTTATAAATCCATCAGCCTCCACATTTCCCCTGAACCTTAATGTGCTGTTTCATCCAACATACCAGTAACTGCATTTAGAGTTACTGGTATGATTGTCCCATCAGACAAGGAAATAAAATGCAAGGAGCAGGAAGCCAACTCAACAAAATTAGAGTTGAAAAAAGGTTTAGATTTCCATACCAATTATCAATGAATGAATGAACCAACCAACCAACAACAACAACATCATCAATCACAGCTGTTTTTGCATAAATATTTATCACTGTAAAATAGTGCGCCATAACCTTTGCAGGAAGTGAACATTGACTATTGAAACATATGTGAATTTGATTGAACAATAGTATGAAATGCATTATATGACAAACAACAAAATGAAAATGAATAACAGAAGAAATCCAAACCCATACCTCCACCCTGCTGGCCAAATAAGTTCAAATGTAAGATAAAATGTAGAACAAATACATACAATTTGAGTTTGTCAAATGACAGATAGCAGCAGCAGCAGCAGTGTTGTTGTACAGTGCCCATGAGCCAAAAAGAAGTCAAGGCAAACCTGTGACAAATGCATACAATGTGTAGTCTACACTAGCACACTAGCAAGTTACTAGCAAGTCTATACACTATAAGTCTAAACACTCTATACCACACCTTTAATATTATATATGATATTATATATAATAAAGAGAAAGAGATCCTCTATGTATATAATAATATATTCTAAATGTTTATGATAATGTATTTTTGAATATGTAATCTTTTAGATAAAGACTGTGTTGTCTATCAAAGATGAAGTTTTCCATCCTGTCTGGGCTGTACATAGTTAGTTATAGTAAATATATGATCATTGAAGCACCATCATGATTAAAATGAGTATAATTTGCTTGCTTTTTAATAAGTCATTTGTATGAATAATAATTATTTTTTCACTTCACTTTCCATTGCACATTCAGCAGAGAATTTGAAGATGGCATTATAATTACATTGAAGATTTAATACTTTATCACAGTGTCAGCGGCTGAATGCAATTTGCCTCGGTGTGGCTCTGTTAAAAACACATAAACAGCATGTGGCCAAACAGTGGCACATATTTCCAACCCCATGCATTTAAATTCATCAATCCAAAGTGAAAAAGGCCAAAGCTAATTGCACATCTCGTAGCCCATTCCCCCCACCGGGTCCACTCTGCCAAGGGGAGCGCCATTACTGCCCTTTTCTGTATTTGATGTGAACAAGCAATCAGTTACTGGAGAGTAATTAGTTTGATTCATGTTTGCTCCCATTCTGAAGTCATTATTGTAGATATACCATGCAGGATGTAGGAGAAATCAGTGAATAATTCAGCTGTCCACAGGCTAATGGCAGCACTCGGCAAAGTCTTTGTTTTTTACTGCAGTTGGTGTAACTGCCTACTGCACAATAAAACATGTAAAGTAATAATCACTCAGTTCAGTACTGAGTGGTTCACTACTGTGTGCATCAAATTCTTTTTAAATGAGTATTTTGATATCAACCAACAATCCAGCAACTCTTAACTTTAACAACTTTAACAGATTTTATATTGAAAGCTTAAAATAAACAAATCGGAAAGTGCTATTCAGCTGAAGCTTATCAAAATCAGCCCAGTTTTTCAAGTAACTTACTATGCAGTTTTTCTGTAATGCTAGTCAATCAGTTTGCAGTTTATTCAGGGTTTCTAGTCTTTCAGCCAGCTTTGCAGAATGAAAGGTGAGAGTTAAACAAAAAAGAAAAAGAAAAGGGAGGATGCTTACTGTGTGCGTTATTTGTCTACACAGAGCACATGTCAAATTCCAGGACATCCTGTGTTTGCTCTGTTGGGTGTGATGAGGTTCATCTTCATGCTCTGTTTAGTCTCATCAAATCCCTGTGTGGTATGACAGTGCAGGGCTGTGGAGATTAATCAAACCTATGTTTGAAGATATTCATTTTGATTGGATTCATTATGGTGAATCATTTTAGCACTGTTTGGCTGTATTTTAATGCGAGTTTTTATATGGAATGGATGGATCTATGTTACTCTGTTGACCCATCAGAGAAAAACAACATCAACCCCCTGGCGGAGTAGTGAGACAATTTGATCTCACCAACATCATCTAAAAGTTGAAAGCACACACATTTTACAAACAGCTTCTGTTCAGCATTAGAACAAACTGCATGCTTTAGTGGCATGGACTGTACAGCAAACAACATCTTAAATCTAATAAAGCTACAATGTGAGGATAAACAGCCAAGCAGTAAACGTATTATCTCCAACAAATGATGCAGCTCAGCTCCCATTCCCTCTCTTCTTATGTTATTGAACTGCATACATGCTACTTTATACTGTTAGGATTACGGAACATTCATGTTTGTGTTTTCTTTTTAGCAAATAATGCTGGAGTTTCTGGTGAGTTTTAGACTGCTCGAGGTCAAGCCCATACACTATGAAAGACTTCACCTAATCAACACAGTCCATCACAATAAATGTATTCATGGCATATTTCAATGGCAAAATAATTTTGTTGGTCAGCAACACAGCTGGTTTATTAAGGACAACTAGTTGCTGTTTTTCAAAAGTCTCTGTTAATGGTAAATCAAAAATACTACTGAATCTAATGCCCGAATTTCTAATAGGATTAAGTGCTAATTTAGAGTAATTATGAATGTAGTTTAGTGTATATTAATTGACAGTTTAATATTGTCCATGATAAATAAACTTCAAACTTTTCCTCAGTCTGTGTTGGTGTTTCATGTTACTGCATACCGACCAAAGCAGATGTATTTAACCTTAAGCCACGGCAGGCTGACTGAGCACATTTTCTCTTTTTCAGCAAAACCTTGTCTCCTAACTCGTGCAGTTGCACACATATATCTGGGAGCTGCCCAGTTAAACCACTTTTTTTTTTCATTCTTGGCCGCTGAGCAGCTTCGCTGAAGCAGTTTGGGCAGCGCAACAGAGGGGATCAAGAGCACCAGAATAGTCACTGAGAGCATTTTACTCATTCAGTTCCCCCAGTGAGTTTTTTTCATCCTGTGTGAGGACTGAAACCAGTGACCTTCAAAGCACATTTTCGTTTCTCTGATCTTTAGACTCCCACCACTTCCTAGCACATATTTGACAACGATGATACCACTGTGAACGTTTCTCCAGATTTATACATTGTAAGCTCATTTTCCACATTTTCTCTCCCTTTCCATCTCTTATTTTCTCTCTCTCTCTCTCATGCACACAATCTTCTTCTGAGTTCACTGGCAGGCTGTAGACCAGAATAAAGGTGTTTCCCATTATGCACTGTTGCAGAGCATAATCATCTTCATGGGCTATAAAAACATCATTACTTTACTCCAATGATATGAACAGTATGCTCATTTTAAAGTTAAACACTCCACAATAAAAATATAACCCAAAACAAATTTTCTCTGACATGCAGAAGTCCAGAACTAATCTGTGAGAAAATCAAGAAATAAATCCCTGATGAAACCTGGAACTGGGACTACAATGAGCACAAAAAGCACTTCTAAATCCAAATGAGCTTCATTTGATGGTTTGAGTTTTACTAATTGAAATGAAAATATACTTTTGCGTCTGTAAATTTGCATTAGGCATCGTGTCAGTGTGCTCACTGCAGCTAACTCATAAACTTAAACAAGAGTCTACAGTAAACCCCCTGAAACAATGAAAGAATATGTGGTTTGTCCATGCCCTCCACAGTGACACATGTCAGCATTTTCTGATCTGATGCCTCTTGACATCACTTGTCTGTGCTTTCCAAAACCATTACAAATCACTGCCTCAAAAATAAAGTAGTTTTCTGATCTGACAATGCTATAGTTATGGTTTGGTTGCATTCAGGCACAATTTGGTTAAGTTTAGGGAAACAGCATGGTTTGGGTTAAAGTTATTATTATTATCAAGGTTAGGGGTCCTTTGTCATCAAGGCAAGGGAAGGAGAATGGTCATGGTTACAAGAAATCAAAATTGACTTTAGTAAACAAGAAACAAACAGTTTCAGTGTTTCAATTCCAATGTTTTGTTGATCCAAGCTCTTCTATACATGGACTTTGTGGCTATATAAAAATGCCACACTACTTATGCCTTTGTTCCCAAGAGGGATGAGTCATAATCCCTATGGAAGCTAGAAGACAACATAAACATTGTTTTGGGGCATTTGCTGAAATTACTAGAGCTGTCATTCTTCTTGGGAGGACAGGCTTGTCTACAGCCAGGGCAGACTGTTTGATATTGGCACAGCAGTGCTTTGAGCTAACATACTGGTGTTTAGCAGGCGATGTCTACCATGTTGACCATTGTGATAGCATGCTGACATTTGTTAATTAGCCCTATGCATAAAGTACAGCTGAGGTTGATGAGACTTTCAGTAGTTTTACAGGTATTTATTCATAAACCAAAGGCAACAGAGGCCAGGATAATGAAAGTTATTACAGTTCGTCCACTGGGGACCATTTTGTACCAAATTTAATGGAAAAAAGGCTAAGACATTTCAGTTTGGACCAAAATGATTGACTAAATAACAGATTTTGACATCCCCAGAGCCCCACTGCTAGCATGACTAAAACATATTCTCCTCCTTATGTATATATAGTATTTTTAGCTTGTCTCTACTGAGAAACTGCAAAAAAAAAAAAAAAAAAAAAAAAAAGAGGAGACAGCATGTTCCAGCTTAAATGATCTTCCTCAGACAATCAGACACAATCAGAGAGATTTTGTCACACTGAAAGAAATCAGTGCATTTCAAGTTGGAATTTGGTCTTTGTGATTTCACGGACAATAGCAATATCAAACAAATGACCTTAATTCATGGCGTAAAAGTGAAACCACTGGCTATTAGAAACTGTAATGAGGGAACACTGGGACTGCCTGGAACAGAGGGATCATTAAGCTGAAGTTATGGATGTCCAGAAGGTCATGTCAGTGAAAAGTCTCAAAAGGACACTTCACCGGAACATAAACCAGAACATTTTTTCAACACAATTTTCCCACAAACTGGTTATTAGTCAGATTCTGAGACATTTAACACAGATTTTAAGGTGGAGTCAGACACTTATGAGGATGTATTACAGTCTGCAGACAACCTCCTTCCTTAGTGAACATTTTTTCAGCCATTTATTTGTCCAAGCCAGAGCTGTTTGTTAACCTCACAGCTTTGTCCAGCGACTGTTGGCAGCTCAGATAAGGGTGAAGAGCTCCAGCCTAAATGAACTCTTGAGTTTTAATATAGCAGCTCAGGAGTGGTTGGTGACTTGTTCTTGGTCTTGTTCAGGAACATCTCTTATTGCCCGCCAAGAGTGTTGCAGACTGATAATTGTAATTCCACTGAGTGTTAATTAGTGACTGAGGAGGATCCCCGCAAGATAAACAACAGATAGTTTCATCTCTAGAACATAATGTATTGTGAGTGTTTCAGCACAAGTGTTATAAAATGCATCAGTCAAGAAATATCTGTACTCAGGTGTGTATGGATTGTGCCGTTTCTGTCAAGCTGGGTTGGACTGTTAATATCCACCTCTCATCTCTTTCCTATTTGTAATAAGGCTGGGGAGGCACAAGAGGACTGTTGGGCCAATTTGCACAAGATATGTCCATCCTGTAAATTATAAGGGAGAATACTGCAGTTTTATTGGAACCAATGATCTGCAAATATGATCTTCACAGATCTAATCTTGACCTTAACTGACTCTAACACTGAAGGTTTTACATGTTTAATTCGACATCTGTTTAACTCCTTTGCTATTTGGGGATCAGAGACTGCTGACAGCCCACATGAGCTCAGTTTGCAGTGAAGTGAGGCACGGCAAGCTGAGTGTGACTGTTTGCCTCTGTTGTTGTTCTGATTGGAATTAGAGGATCATAAGATTACAGGGCCTGATGTAAAGGACGTATCAGGAGTCAGTGGGATAGTCTCATATCATTAAGTTTGCAATGTGAGCATATTTACAACTGAGAAATAAAAATAATCAGCAAAATATGCCTGGTGTGATGCAACGCATAGTTAAACTTCTCCTAATGTGTCCCCAGCCTAACATTACATTGTATAGTTGTCATGCAGCAGTTGGCTCTGGAGCAAACTTACAGATGCTGACAGATGTTGACGCTTTTTCATTTGCATAACAAACTAATTATTTTTCTTATCTGTTTCTTTATATTATTTTGTTTTTTTCTGCAGAGATTGAAAAGTATGAAGGGGATGAAATGAGAAAAGATGGTGACATGAAGAAATACCTAGATATCATCAGCAATAAAAATATCAAGCTCTCTGAAAGAGTTCTCATTCCAGTCCAACAGTATCCAAAGGTAAGAGACACAGCAACCACATCTTATCCTAAAAAATATACACTGCATCTCTTTAGGATCCTATATTTCTGTGGGAAGAAACTGGGAAATAGTAGAAATTTACAGCTTTTACAAATGACCAGAGCAGTTAAACTGCAAGGCAAGATACAGGAGGAGCAGGGCTGCATTTGGAAAACACTGGGCTTGTGTATGTGAGTAATATTGTTTCATTAATTTTAGTTGTCAATCGGTGAATGGAGCCTCTTAGTCTGGGCACTCTAGCTTCACCTGCTCTATCCATTGGCACTGAAAATCCCACTGAGTCTCAACCGGGCTAATAGAGAGTCATCGGCCAGTGTCTGTTTATTTTGAAGTAGTCATCAAAAAGCAAAAGTTTTTTACTGCACTAAAGCACCCAAGGGTACAGTGAAGAACAATGACTATAAATCACTGTATGACACAGTACACGGTATTCTGAGTTATGCAATGTCAGTACTGACAAAGTTTGAAATGTGGCCTAATGAGGCTGCTCCATCGAGCAGCTCTGCAACAACACACAGCTGCCTATGGAGGAACAAAAGGCTTTACTGCCACTGTAATCAAGGAAAGCTGCTCCACTGACTTTGCATTTACACTTCGTGCAACAGGCAGCTAAGAACAATAGCATCAGTGAAGCAACACAGAATGCAACAGAACACATTTTGATATAGTTAATTAATTATTTGTCCTACTCTGCAAATACATAATATACTGTGTACATTGAATAATTGTAGGTAGACAAACAGATCAATATCACTTCTAGATCATTAGCTTATACACTGATCAGTCATAACATTAAAACCATTGACAGATGAAGTGAATAGCATTGATAATCATTGATAACCCCCCCCGATAACAGCACTTCGCAATGGCAGGAACCTCCCCCAGCAGGATAACATGCCCATCATGTTACAAAAACTGCACTAGGAACACAACAATAAGCCAAACTAACTAACTATAATCTCTCACTGCTATTTAATGGGACCATACTGGACAGCTGGTGCAACTGTTTTGATGCACAAACACTTAACAGTCATATGATGTCAGTTTTAAATGTAGTTCACTGATTTTGTCTGTCTTATTGGAGAAAGACTAGAGAAACGAGGATGCCCAGAGGGCGAGGAAACTTTTAACTGTGCCTCAGGAGCACAGGCAGTGAACTTCAGTCCAGTGAATCCCTTAGGACACTCCACAGAAATCAATTTGCTGTTTCCTGCTTAGGATCAGTGTTGAGACAGTAATTAAGCTGTGTTCAGGAACTCCTAACTCTATTAAATTGATTCCAGATCTATAAAAAAAGAAAATGCCAATTGAGCCCATTTCTTGTGAACAGAAGACCCACAGTGACTCAGGGATATTTAATTAAGGGCCATTTTCTGCCCATTTATTACAGCATTTTACACTGAAGTACCTCCCAACTGAGAACATTGAATTTTCCTGTGTATGTAAAGCTAAGAATAATCATATTGTGGGAATGGGTCATCCACAGACTTCTAGCAGTATTTGAAAGTATACACACATATACCACCTGTACTGTAGGTGTCTATCAGACAAGATAAGACTCAAACTGAAAGGCCATTTTCTCTCTCTCTCTAATAATGTCAAACATACTGATTCTGTGAAAACACCTCTTTTCTTCTTGAAGACTACAAATAAGAAGTAAAATAAAATTACTGCAGAATAGAATGGGGCTATTAGTTTTTTTTTCATGCTGCTCGTTAATTGCATCAGTGTCCCAGGTGTGAGTCAGCTCCTGATTTGATGGTTAATGAAAACCAGTGGAGCCTGGAGTCAAGAAAAAAACAAAACAAAAAAAAAAACAACAACAACAACAACAACAAAACATACCCCAGATAACCACTAACATAGATAACTGAGATATAAAATGTATTGTGAAACAACATACCTATGATTACAAACCAAAAATCACAAGTACAATAAACAGGCTCAAAATCCTGGTTCTGAATAATGAACATAATAGTGCCAGCTCTGCAAAGTAAGCAAAACAGTGCAGTCCAGGGGGACGGAGCAGTTGTCCAACAACAGTTTCTGTGACCTAATTGCACAGTCAGCACCCCACAAGACTGCAGTGTCACTATCTTAGACATCTTGGTAACACTGCACTTTCAGTTAATGGTAATTAGCCACATGAAGCAACTCTTTGATCAAGAGCACACCCTGAGAAAAGGAGGAGGAAAAACAAAAGCGTAATGCAGAGCCTGGAAAGATGAGGAAGATGGTGCACACTCTGAAAACTTCACAAGGTTTTCTGACACTTACTTGATAGTTTTCAAGTCTAATGAATGTAAAGATATATAATGATATATAATGTGTTAAATATATATTATATAAATATATATTTAACACATTATATATATTATAACTGAAGTAAATACATTTATTTTTTCAGAGATAAACATTAATATTGCACTTACGGCTAAGGGATGTTTGTACATTGTGGCTATACAGGTGTGAATTCTTGGCAAGTTTTCACTGATCAGTATATGTGATTTTTTACTCTGACAACATTTGGCCTCACTGAGAGGCACACAATAATTAATTTTATTGTAGTTCACATTGGAACCTCATTTTGTGTCACAGCTATTTCCTACTAGTTTATATTAGTCATTCAATAATGTCCAGTCTTACTTAGTGTCACTGGTGGCAAAGCAAAGAATAAAATATAATAAATCTGTTCTTGCACGTTTCAGCAGTCTGACAGTGCTCACTCGAGCTTACACCTGTCATCTTTCTGCAAAGTAATTAAAGGCAAAGTAATTAGATTATTACTTGGGAGAACTCTTCTGCATGGTTTCAGATTTGACGACATGACACATGGAAGATTAATGTCATCTAACAGTGAAACAACCAGTGCTGATGAAATCATTCTTTGTGATACACTGACATATACTGTAGGCTGGTGTCACTGCAGATGTTCTGACATGTCATAGTAATAAAAGCATCTTGTCAATAACATTACCGATGACTGCATTCCATATTCCATGCTGTCTCACTGACACACCTCATTGTAATGTAATGTTACAAGTTCCATCTGTACTGGCCCTGCTATGACGAGTTAAAATGTCTGCTGAGACCTTCATAGGTCTGTTTAGTCCTGCTCCATGATAACACATAGTTTAGTTGTTTAGGTGAATTTTAGTGATGATGATATCAGCAAAACAAGCCCCAGGTGCCTTCATATCACATCGTTAAGACCCCGCAGGGTTAATCAAGTATATTACAATGCCACAATGAGTGTGATAGAGTAACACACACAACATCACACAATATGTGTGTGCGTGGATAAATAAAAGCAGGTTATTATAACTATGGCATCAGCAGACAATGCCATAAAACCAATGCCCCCACAGCATATAACAGAAATATTTTACTGTTTATCTAGAGGTGAGAGTGTATACATATATTGCACTGAATATCTGTAGCCAAAATCTAATTTTGATTTGTGGCTACTGCCAGCGATGCACAGTTTAACAGCAGCAGATGGTTTTGTGAATCAAACATTGTAAGAAGTGAATGGACATGAAACCTGACCACCAGCCTCAACAAATTGCTTATCCTGTTCACAGAATCAATAATTTAGAATTATTTACAATTTATAATTATAATACAACAATTATAATTATTTAGTGTTTCTGTAGTTAAAATGAGTCTGACTGCACTGTTAAATTTATCTGAGGAATCTAAATTTTAGTATTTTCCAGTCACTTCTAGGGGGTGCAACTGCACAGCTGTAACTGATATAAAGCTGTAACTAGCAAGTAGCAAATAATAAGTCCCATTGAATTCTAAAAAAGCCAATGGAAGTATTCAAGTAAAGTATGACTACCTCATAACTGTACTTAAGTACAGTACTTATATTTACTTAGTTACTTTCCACAACTGTATGTCTGTGTATATTAAAAGAAACTACTCAATTTCAATGAAAGTGCACAGGAAAATGGGTAAGATGCATGAATTTGGCTTGGTAAAGCTGCAGCTGCTACACCGCAGATCTAACCCTGGAAGGATGATGCATCTTGTTATAGACTGGCCCCGGTTGTATGCATCATTCATAGGGGACTACTTGTGTGTTTTGTGCACCACTCTCTGTAAAATCTACGTTAGGTTTGTTGTCGTTTTACAGCCTGTCAAGATAAAGGAGTCTGGCCTTGAAGCATTCCTCCAGTGACCTTACCATCACTTCGTATCTTTAATCTCCCCCTGAAAAAAGTGATGGAACCTTGAAAATGGGGTTGATCTCGGTCAACGGGAGAAGAGGAGGTACATCTGTACCTGTCCTGTATTGACATGTAAACAAATGATACTCTCACAGGGTGCTTATGGAAGTCTTGAAATTGTACGCTGAGATCACTGTTTACTAAAGCAAAAAATATGATTAAGATAATCAGCATAGTCATTTTCATTATCGCTTAACTAGAATTTATCCTCTGCTGTTTAATGAGACAGCTTGATTAGCATCTCATAACCTTGGGGCATGAAATGGATTTTCAATGGCTGATGCTGTCTGCGAGTCTGAGTCCACTGCTGGGACTATTCTGCATGTGTATGAGAATGTTATAAAAAGATTTTTGCCTTTTTAATTAGAATAAATTTGACTTGGTTAGAAAGAAACAAAACAGGCATATTTCTGCTCTTGTCACATTTAAACAAGCTATTCTACCTCTCTAGGGTATTTGCTTTAACTATCCATTCTGCAGGTACATGCGCAACCCACAACACATTAAATTGTATTTTGTCTTTTTGGGTGCCACAATTTTGAGCTTATCAGTCTTGGGTTATTGTAACCTTTAAATAGTGCAGCAGCTGTGCTCTACCCATAGAGAAATTCCATTTCTGTATGCCCAGAGATGTCAGTGTCCCAAAGAAAGGCCTATCATGTGGAAAGGTGTTTTGCTTAGATAAGTGGTGAATACAGTAGGGAGTACAGAGTGTGAATTAAAATTAAGCACTTGTATGATACCATCACAGTTCCACTTTGGGATCCCACAGAGTCAGTGTTTGTATGATGGCTTTGTCTGCCACAATGCTGCTCATGAGATATAATAAAGATAACATGCTTTCCCATGTTAAAAACCTTCCCACATACAGTATACTGTGTCCTAGCTCTATATGAGATACTAATTTGAGCAGGGTTTTCGGTACATGGTGTGTTCACTCTAATGCGACAAAATCAATGTCAGCATGGAGTGTAGATTCAGTTGATTTTTAAGTGCACTGTTGATTGACACTATTGTCTTGAAATGAAGTGCACAACGGAAAGGAGCTGTTCACAGCTGGAGAAAATTAAAGTGAATTGTAACTAATGGTGAGAGAGCTACAGGAAGATGAGAAAACAAAAATAAAGCAATACATGTTTAAAAAAACATTTTGCTTTCACTTTAAAGCTGCTCATATCAATATTTTACATTAATAATGGATGAAATGCCTACCTGTATATTCCTGTATATTAACTGCTAAAACAGTATAGCTCTCTTTTGTTATGTTATAATATCTGTAAAATTCTCCATAAGGAAAAATAGAAGAGATTCAATGTAGAAAATACGTTGTATTTTATCATTTGTAATTTAAAAGCCATAGCTTGTTAGTTGTCTTGCAAGAGAAGAGTGCAGATTGTATGAATTGATTTTTCTTTGCTCAAATAGGAAATCTGTGTGGCTGCTACTCTGACAGCAAACACAATCTGTCACGGCTTGTTTGTCACCTGTTAGAATTTACAGTAATTGTGATATTTCTTTTGTTTACTGTGTCTTTGTGTGTGTGTGTGTGTGTGTTTGTTTGTGTAGGCCATCTGTGTTACAGTTCAGGATTTACATATTAATGGGACATATTAATGGTTGACATTTCTATCAGAACATTCTGCTCCTGTTTGTCATGACAAGGGAAGGTCTAGATCATTTTGTTACCGTGTGTGAATGCGCAATTATTCCTTATTTATTCAACTTCAACTGATAATGCTATTCTTTGTGAAACACATTGCTACTGTAAATATTCATAACATTCTTATAATTCAGTGTAAATTATAAGAGTGTGCTTGCATTCAAGTGATGTTGTTTTGAAAAAACATCCAGAGAAAACATCCTCAACTAAGACAAGAGTAAAGTCACACTTTAATATCTGAGACCAGTGATTAGCATTAACACTGACAGACAGCCTCTCTTCAAACACTCAGCTGATTTGGATAGCTTTCTGAAAAGCTCACCAGGTGAACAGTAAATCTCCACCGCTTGTCAGACACACACCAAACAACCACTCATCTGCTTTCTATAATGTCTGTGGAGTTGATAGGACACGCTCCTCTGACAGGCTCGCAGCCCAGTCATCCCTAGCTGTCATTAAAGCATAAACCTCTACCTCTAGGCTTTAATCCTCCTATCAGACAGGAACGGGACTTCCCCAAAAGCACAGCCTGCTAACCTGGCAGTAAAGCGCCTCAGGACATCTGCAAATCTTGACTGGCCCCGGTGCACTGTATTAAGATGCGGCCACCAAGCATATTTTACAAACTGAGAGCTGAAAAGTTGTTTTGTTATTAGATCTGCAGTGTTACAGCACCTTGACAAGCTACACAATGTAAAGATTTTCATGCTTCCCATGGAATTTGAAAGCACGGAAACATGCAGATTTAGAACAAACCATACTGAGTTAGTTTTGATTTTTGTGAGTGCATTCTTTTGTCTTTTCTGTTTTATTTAGCTTTTTTCATCTTATTTAGCAGCATTAAAAAAAAGTCAGGGCCCCTCCAGTATCACCTGAGTGTGTGTCAGTTACTGTGTTTTCCAAGTTTCACGTTTTTTAAATAATGGATCATTCCCGATTCAGTCTTTCCATTGTAGAAAACACATTTATTTTTATGCTCAGGTTTACTTGTCTTCATGGCAGCTACAAAGAATCCCATGTCAAGTCTCAGTCACAGATAGCACTGGTTTTCACACAGGGTGTGAATACACAAAACAACCACAGTGACAAGTATGATGCCAGACTTGTTTCTTTTGTGCCAAAATCTTTCAATATTTTTATTGTGACTCTCAGCCGCTGCTGTCTGTTACCACAAGAAGATAAATCTAGATCACTGGCATCTTTAATATTAAAGTTTGGGGGATATGAAACTTTTTTTAAACATAGTTGCACAAAAGTCATTTATGAAACCAGACAGAATAGGGGAAGGAGAATACAAATGGATTACATACAACAATGCAGGACTTACCTGCACAATACAAGAGGAGCACTACATTTCAAGCACTCAAAACAGGTTACCGTCTGTGGTGGCTGTCAGTGTGCTGCATCTTAAAAGTGCTCTCCACCGATTTTGCACTGTACTCCTATAAAACCAATAAGAACATTTGAAAAAGGATCAAAGTCATTGCAGCAAAACTAGAGAACTTACAGTTCAGCCAGAGATTCAGGTGTGTTATCAGGTGTGCTAGTAGCAGCTAATGTAGCCTTGAAAGATCACTTCTTTCTAACTCCATACCAGATTTTTTTGTAGTCTTGTAGTCTTCAGACCCCACCCACACTGACTCAAGTGACATCACTTATTTTTTAAAATCAGATTTCACACAGCTCCTGTGGAGCCACCAAAGGTTTTTTATACCCCTTTTTTTACATATGCAGGAGAACTCCCGAAGACCTGTAAACATTTGATGTGTAAAATTGGTGGAGCTTCTCTTATATGCAAGGGGAAAAGAAAATACATACAAAAAAAAAAAATAAAAAGATTGAGAGGAACGTTTGGCAGTTTAACAGCACATTTGCATCATACTGAAACATGCTGCAAATACAGAAATACTGTTGTACAGAACAAAATGGAAATGTTTACTTGTATTTTCTGTATTTCCTTTATATTTCATCATCTTTGTTGTCAACTTGTTTGTCACTTAACTTATGCTTTGTCTGTGTGTGTTTCTCTTAAATTGTGGTGCAAGGCCACCATATGTTCCACTGGTGAGAAGATTTGGGCTTTGTGCTTTGCTCAGCTGTTGTAACAGGTTTGCACATTCATGTTTGTGTGACACAACTCAATTATCACCTGGCGCTTTAAGCCCTGCAGACTTTGGGGTGCAAACTTCATGAAATTAGCATTTTAGAATTAGTATGATTAATGAGATTAATATATCAGAATTATTCCTGCACAGAAGCTCTCAATCAAATGTTTGTCCTTTATGTGGAAGTTACACTTTGTGAAATACAAATAAGTAGATCAGTACACCCATTTTATCACTGAATATTTGTTCCATGTCTTTGTGCATAATTGCAGTATTCACAACACCCTTCCTTCTAATATCTGCATAGTTATCAGTGTTGAGACTGCAGGGGGCACATAGCATCATTTCAAACCTCATTTAACACTGAATCGTGCCCCTTTCTGAAGCCCAAATTGCTCGCCATGGAGCAGCAGAGTGGCTCCAGACATTCATTAGCTTAATGAAAACAGGCCACTCTTCTTCTACCGCCCAGCGAGCGTGTTCTCAACGTAGCCGCAGCCACCATCTGCTCTCAAGCTCCCTGCCAGCTATAGGATAGTCCTGTCAAAGCAACCCCTGTGACGAAAGGCATCCACAAAAGGTGCCTTAATCATTCAGATCAGAGGACAGGCGAGGACAGAAGGGATGTTGATACTTTGGGGGTTTTTTAAATTATTTTTTACATTTTTTGATGGTTTCATCTCTGTGTCCCTGGCACCTCCCAAACCTGAGATGTAGCTTTCACTCGTGATGTTAATCATGTTCATGAAATGAGCTGAGTGTGCATTTGTCGGAGTTGAGTTGCAGCAGCTACACAGCTGGCAGTGAAGTTATTAGCCGCTCAGCCACAGTAGGAGAGGCTGCTTTGTGAAAAGGTTAATATCATTTTAGGGTTGGCCAGAGTATGTTGTGGTGGTCGTCTGACCACCTGTTCAGCTCTGGAGGTGGTCTCTTATCATCTCATCCAACAGCAAACATTTGAAGGTCAGACCATTTATTACAATTAAAAAAACAGCATGTGAGACATTGTAAGTCTCCTTAATGCATTTGTTTCAAGTAGCAAAAGATTGAGATTTGTCAAGTCAAGATTTCTTCATAATTTCTTCATAATAATCTTCTGCCCATATTTTCTTCAAAAACGACCCATTTGACTACAGTTGTGTTATGAGTTTCACCTCTCAGATTAATCACCACTAATCTCAGCAGTGTTGTGCCTGCAACAACCCAGAGCCACTTTTCTCAATATGAACACTAGCTGGTGCACAGTGAGAGGGAAATGATAGTCAGAGCCCCGAGGCTTGAATCTGATAGTTTGTCATCTGGATAGTATTACTTAATTTCCCACTGGGAAGAAACTCATTATTTCTGACTTTATCTCAGCACTGACCTCTGAAACAGTCTCAGGAACGTTATTGGTTTGAGCCCATGCTCCCTTTCCTTTTTTTTTTTTTCCTCAGCAGGACACGCATGACCCTAAACACCAATAAGATACATGACTAGCGAGGGCACAGTTCAGGAAAAAGGATAGATGCATATGTTATGCCAGAAAGCAGATGAGGATCCCGTTCACCTTTAATATGCTACATACAGAGCACAATTATATTGATCTATTACAGGCCACATTAGAGCTTTTCCTCACATGATGAATGGTGAATGGAATGTGATATTATATTGATAATAGATGACTAATGGCCAGCAAACATATTTTATGGTTAACCTTTTCTCCAAACGGATCAAATTCTTTCATACCCAAGACATAAAGAGAGAGTCTGCTTCAGAAATATTTATCTTGACAAATAAATCAAATCTTTTTCATTACATATCCTCCTCTTACATGCTGTATGTTGAAAGCATTGATAAGTAATCTGATTGCTTCTTTTCTCTGTCCTGTGTCACAGTTTAATTTTGTCGGGAAGCTGCTGGGACCGCGGGGAAATTCCATGAAACGATTACAAGAGGAAACAGGAGTGAAGATGTCCATCCTCGGCAAAGGTTCCATGAGGGATAAAGGCAAGGTAAGAGAGAAATCGATTTGTGTTGAAATATAGTTGTTTGGCTGATCCAAGTTATAGATCAAATGGAAATTATTACAGAAACAAAGTGCTCAAAATTTCACCAACGCACAAAAGAATATTCTAACAAACAACATCTGAGCTGTGACTGAGATGAATGGCACCCAGAGTAAAATTAATAGCTTTCAGTTGACAAACATATGTAGGAGAAAATGGGAATGTTTTTCTGTGTGTTGTTTAATAGCATATTTGGTAATAGTCAATTATGAATGCAAAGTAATGAATCTCTTTGCCAAAGTCATTTATCCTGCTGACTTGTGGTCCCCTGGAGCCAAACTTATCCAAGCATGTGCACAGACAGCCTGCTGGATCTGGCATTCACACTCATAACAGGTCTCAGTGTGCTGCTATAGAGTTACATCGCTATTATTACTGTAGCCTCTGATTCAGACATCAAGACATGACAAAAGACTTGCAGTCTTGCCACCTCTTTGGTGAAACTGAAACTGCAGCTCAATACGTCAAGAACATGTCGAGGGGAAAAGACTGCAAGAGCTGTTATGGTTTTAGCTGTCACCTGTACATTATTTAGCTGCATGTGCAAAGTCATCACAAGGTTCAATAGCTGTACTGGAGCATTTGATCATGTCACACGATCTTCCTCAGCCAATGGAGTTTGCTATTTCTCATGGAAATATAAATGTTCAACTTTACTTCTTTTGTGGGCACTTTAAGGATTCTTGTAAATGTTAGTGTATAAGTTGTAAAAGTTCAAAGTTCATTGATGGCCTTGCAAAATTCTGTGAAAATACATACATAACATACATGTACTCAATGCACAGTCCCTGCTATATAGTGTAGATTTTTTTTTCTAGCATCCAATCATAGACCTCCTGCCAACTTAAAAAAAGTGCAGCCAACTAAATGAAAAATTGAAAAAAAAAATTCTATAATAGTGTGGCTTTGTAATTATAAATAAATAGCTTTCTCATGGATTTCCATTCAGGCCTAATTGCAAAGCTGAAAGTCTTCATTTCTGACAGCAGCTAAAAGCACTGAAACATTTCTTTACCATCAAATTTCTGGATGTGCCTTGGCCATGTGCAAGAGTTCATTTAAAAATTTGGCTTACTGCCACTAAGTCCATTCACTTTACTCACTTGCTGTATTAACTTGCCTTCAGTTTTTAAAAATAAAAAATTAAGTAAAGAGCTGCTAAAATGTTAATAACAGCCAAACTGTCAGCAAAATAACAATATTTACATGCGTACACTGCTTGTCAGTCCGCACTGCACAGCATGCATTATAACCACCAGTTTCAGTCTGAGGGAGACACATGCTGTGTGCGGCAGTGAAGAAAAATAATAGACCCTTAAGAGTTGTCTCTCACCAAAGGATGGCTATATAATGATTGGATTTAGCTTGGTGTTTTCGGTCTGTGATATTGATTTTGTGTACAGTCTAAGCTTGTCTAAGGGACTGACATCCTGAGACTGATGCCTAGAGGTTGTGACTGAAAGGCTGGCTGCCATTCGAAACAGCTGGCCACAATGCAGTGTGGTACAGAGATAGCCAGAGGCCCATTACACGCAAAAATCACATTGACATCATGCCATCTCATCCAGTTCCTTAGCAGGGTAGATCAGGTCAGCAGTGGGGGAATATCTCAGGTTTGGAAATCATCAGAGCAGCCCACCCACTCATATTAGACCATATGGTCAATATTACACCTTGTGCACAGGTATTAGCCTGTTTAACACTGTGCTGAGTCATAGCAGCGCTAAAGCAGAGAGTCCTCAATTCACCTCTCTGACTGTAGAGTGTGTACTGCTAGTCACAGCAAACACTGCAAGGTTAGAGAGAATTTTTATTTTTAAGGTCCTTAAGTCCTTATAGCAGTGCAAACATACAATATTGATTGACTAAACTCACAAGCGTACTGCAGTCATGGTGACTGATGTAAAGCTCTGTCTCTCCACTGTAAAACACTCCCTCAAACATTTCAGTGTCAAAGAACTGAAACAACTCAGACACTCGATCATCTGCAGGTTTTGATCTGATCTGGAGTGATAGACTCTGATAGAAGCCGGCCGAAATTTTGGAGCAATTTTTAATTAAAGTTGACTTCTCCCAGAGGCTAGAGAACGGCCCTGTGAAGGACAAACGTTTGCATGAGTGGCACTTCTCTGAATCAAGGTGTCCTTGAGCAAAGCACTCAACACACAACTGTTGCAGTGCAGAATGAATGAATACACGTTTTTAAAAAAGACTCCTAACTGGTCTTTATTTTGAGATAACTAAAAGATCTCTACATGGTTGAGAATGTATCAGCTGCATTTGTAGCTGGTACAAGTATGAGAAACGTTTCCACTCCAAGTCTGACATTACTTCTGAGTATTTGTTCAGTGGAGAATGAGTTTTATTATTCAACTGGTTCCTTTTAAACAACACAGTTAGGACTGGCCCCTAACTATATTACAGATCTTTTAAGCCTTTAAAGCTGGTGTGAAGCCTCAGGCAGGCCCCTCAGGGCCTGGGTTAAGACTAAAAGGTGAATGCGTTATCAGATTTTGGAACTGTTTGCTGCGCCTTCTCATAGACTTGCTTTAATACAGACTATCCAAACTCAACAGTCAAATTTTATGCTTTGTTTTGTTTTTTCATTTATCCTCTCAGACCTTAGCTCTTATTTCATAGTTAAAGCACTTTGTAAGCACAGTTTTAAATTGTGCTATGCAGACTGTTATTCAACAAAGGAATGAATAATATATTAGCAAGGATATGTTATTTTACCAGAATAAGAGTCTACTTCCATGCTTACGCTAATATGTGGCTGTACTCAGACACAGTGGTGCTTTGAGCTAAATGCTAACATACTGCCATGCTCTTAATGTGAATATTTACATGTTAATGTTTAGCATGTGTAGTAGTTACCATGTTTGCCATCTTAGCTAACACCAGCTAATTAGCAGTATACACAAAGTACAGCTGAGGCTATTGAGAATGTCATCAGTTTGGCAGATATTCAGGAAGTGAGTGGTATGAAAATTAAGATGATGAAAAAGTTCTTACAATTCATTCTGAGAGGAACTTGAATGTTTGCACCAAATTTTATCACAATCCATTCAATAGTCATTGTGGTGCAAGGAAATCAGGGAGTCTACAAAGACATTAGCATACATCCTCTGGTTACCAGGAAATATCTATGCAAAATTTCATGGCAATCCATCCAATAGATTGAGATTTTTCAGTCTGGGCTAAAGTGGTGAACCAACCAACCAACATTGTCTCAAGGTACTCTTACCTCTTTCTGGAGCTTTCAACTGCAACTTATGGTGGATGGACTTTGCACCACCGGAGGCCTTTTCCACAGATAAAAGCACAGGTGTGACTAATAGCTTTAATGATGTAAGTAAGCAAGTATGCTCATGCACAGGACACCAAAACTGAAGCACGTGAGTAGAATGCTGGCATCATTAATGTTAATTGCGCCTCTGCTTTTCCTGCTATAACAACTCAAGATGTCTGCTGTGAAAGCTGTCTGTTACATTACTGTGCTTATTTAGCACCACTTATAGTGACAACTATGATGAAATTTCAAATTTGATAAAGGGAACGTGGAAACCTTGCCAATCTTTTTTTCTAAGCACTTATGTTCCTGATATGCATGCTGTAATTAATTCAAAAATATATATTATATCTGAAAAGGCACTGCACGTGTTGCTTCACACAGGCAGAAGGTCTCTCTGTATGTTTGTTTTTATTGAATAAATCTGTCATACTCCACCTGTCCACCAGGTGCCCTGAGTGGGTCTCATCATCTAATCAGTTGGCTGCCTCCAACCTTGTTACCTTGTTAGACTTTTTTTTGTACATATACAGAAGCTGACATTTCCTCCTAGTGTTTGCATGATTCCTTGTTGGTGAGCATATGTCTGTCTGAACACAAAGTAAGGGTTCTTTCCACCTGTCCTCTCCTTAGTCTGTGTGTGATGTCAATTCCTGATACAATATTTTTTATTTTTTTTTGTCCCCTTTTAGGGGCACTATGCCCCTCCCACCTCCTCCCACATTCATTTTGCACAGGCAGTTACCAAATCATTTACTGACCATCAAGATGATTGGAACTAAATGCCATGTCTGGGTCACAGGATGTCTGTCCATTTAAACATTTCAGGGCGATGTTTTGGAGTGGTGCCTGCAGAGCATTCTTCACAGAATCACAAAATCACAAAATTCAATTTCTATCAAAAAAACATTCACTAACAGCATCACTAGTGCCACAATCTATGACAGAGGTCTACTGTCTAGTCTGTTATTCCTGTCACCATTTTTTGTAGTTGTCAGATGAACTGTAATTATCGTGTAGAAGTTAAGTTATTCCTTATACAAGTGGGGCCACATATCATTCAGAAATGTTTCTGAATGTGCTTCTGAGTGTCTTGGTGATGAATGTAGTGATTGCTAAAGTGTCTCCTTGTCTTGAAACAAATCATAAATGGTACTGAAGGTTGTAGCCTGCATGTCCAAGAGTTTTTGATGAAAGGAGGGGAGAAAGTGGAAAATAGGAGAAGTCGCTTCATTCTCATATGATTTTAAAGCAGATGTATCCCATCTGCCTGGATGTAAATTTTTAACCAAACTGCATGGCTCTAGGGAAAGCGATGTCAGTCCATCACTTTGGTCCAGACTGAAATATTTTAACACCTAGTGAATGGTTTCCCATGAATTTTTGTGCAGACATTTATGGTCCCTGGAGGGTGAATGTCTTTGGTGACCCTCTGACATTTCCTCACACCACCATGAGGTTAATATTTTTGGTTTTCAGTGAATTGTCTTTGGTTTATGACTAAATACCTGCAAAATTGATAACATCAGTGCAACATCGGTTGTACAGTGTAGTTGTACAGTCTCACAGCGCTGCAATTCCTATGTTCTCATTCCTATGTTTTCAGGGTCCTATGTTCCCTGTATTTAATGGCACATAATGGGAACATGACAAAGTGTCCTAATTTTCCAGGGTCATATGTTCCCCAGCTCTGTAAAGCACACAATGAAGATAAAATCAACATATTCAGTTTATCAGCTTTGTTTTTTCAACCTGCAGTGTACAATATGCAGAAAACTGACTTCCAAATACCTCATTCATACATTATTAGTACACATTAATTAAAACAAGCATTTAATGTGCTATTCATTACAATTAGCATAATATAATAATATTGTTAGATGAAATGGATGCTAATCATTTTAATTTTGCATCCTCTTTTATGGACACAATACCTCATTTGCTTTCTTTCTTTCTTTTTTATAGGAGGAAGAATTAAGGAAAAGTGGAGAGGCCAAATACGCCCATCTGAGTAATGATCTTCACGTTTTAATTGAAGTCTTTGCTCCACCTGGAGAGGCTTATTCCCGCATGAGTCACGCCCTGGAGGAGATTAAAAAATTCCTAGTCCCAGTAAGTTTGATACTTCACCTTATTTATTCCTCCTAATTTTTATTCATATACTAACATCAGTCATTACTGCTGACTGGATAATTTCTCCACTGGGCTTATTAACACAAAGCAAACAGTTTCTCACTCTACAGTGTCCAGTGCACGGCGGAGTATCTAGGGTTTGTTTACATAAGAATAAGATATGTGTGAAGTTTTTCTCTGCGTTACGACTGCTGCTCTACACAACAGGGCCTTACTTACAAATGAAAAATAATGTATTCAGCAATTAAAGTGCAGTATGGAACAACTCACAAGACTCCAGCAACTTATAGCCTGGAGAACTTCGCAATAATTAATGTGCATGTTGTGTACTCTTGCTGAGTCTAAGCTGTAAATATTAATCAAGCTTTGCAGATGTGACAAGCCTAATAGAGGAATTGTGCTGCATGAGTATACTTTATGGAGTTCATGCGTCTTCCTATACTGAGCCAGTGTTCTTACAAGCATATCTGCTCACTGGGCTAGGAGGATGATGATACTGCATCTGCACTGAACAGTTCATAACCTTCCAAATACAAATTACTTTTCAGTGTCAGCCAAAAAAACAAGTAAAGGAATACAGGGTTGTTAATCTGTTCTTGATATTTCTGTGTGTTGGCTTTCAGGACAGATACTCCATTTGCTTCCCTGGTCACAGGCTGTTGGCTCGTTTAGATTTACTGTATCATTAGTTAACTGAAAACTGCTGATAGAAACCATCAGAGTCTCATGAACCCGTCACTCATGACGGTTTGCACGAAAAATTAGACCTTAAAAAGAACTGTGTCTCAGAGCACATATTGAATCTGTTAGTATGTTTAAGTGTTAAAATGAAAAAGTTGAATGAATTTCTTCTTTTATCCTACTGTTGTAAATGCACTTCAGATGTGCATTTCCTCAGAAATCAGAGTCCCAATTGTACTGTTCTCTGCACTGCGCAATCCACACCAATAAAAGGGTCAGCTGGCTGTCTTGCTCTTTTCAAATCAGGCTTTTGTGTATTGTAACTGATGCTTTATTTGACTGTAAATATTCTGGCAGAGTCTCAGCTCTTGTTTCAGTGCAGCACCTTGAGAAAAGATGAGGTATTGTATTCTAAATGATTCTTACAGAAGTGAAGCCACCATTTTCTAATTAGTGTACACACAGGATTGACTGTAATACATTTATTTTCAAATAGGTGCACACATTCAATAAGCACAGACACTATAGACCAGCCAGCAGTTTCAATCTTTTGTGAAAATCTGCCAGTAGAACTAATGACGCAGGGTAACTAGGAAGGAACCAATCCAGTAATATTTTATTTTGGGGCTGAAAATCATTTCTGTGGTTGAGAGTGCTCTGTTATGTGGACGCACAAAACCAGTTAGTGCCAGGTGGAAGTGGACAATAAAACCCTATACTGCTGTCTTTTTATTAAAAATGCTAATCCAAATTTCATGGGTGCTGAATATTGGCAGAAAAACATCATATTAATCTAAGTGTTATTTTGCTTCTTAATCAAACCCTCCCTGCCTTTCCTTCTTTATATTGTCTTTTCATGGTGAGTTTGGACAAAACCCTAGGATATTGGTGAAGTCAGAAAAGGGAAAAACAGCATTTAGTGCCTAAATTCAGATTCTGTGTCTATGTACACATGTCAATAAAAACATAAAAAATAAAGACCACACCATGCTATTTTATAGTACATACTTGCTGCTTCAGGGATCTCATGGGGTTGAAAATAACCTGCACATAATGTAACACAACAGGCATCTGTCAGTATCCATAGTGACAGATGTTTCCTGCCTCTGGAGGAAAGTGGCAAGTGCACCCTGCTGTCTACCTTTTTTTAATTGCTGCACTGTGAATTAGGAGCGTGTTGTCAGAGTATGATTTCATGTGAAACTATTAGTTGTGAATTGCTAGTGGGCACTGATTTGGCTGTAAATTATCAACAGAGATTTAAAAACGTTGAGACTGGTAGCTAGAGGTTACATTAAATGCTACTGGCATAACACAGAGAATCCCTGCTTGGCACTAAGCTGTCATTGGTCAGAACGGTTGAGATGCATTGTGGGGAATGTGGGCACAAATAAGATGATATCTCTGCTGCGGCACTGCATCAATTTTTAACGTTTTTGTTTTAAGCTGTTCATTGTAATGCACAGGACATCAGTTCCACGGGTAAAATGTAGAATGTACCAGTGGAACACTGGCTCGGGAAAAAGAAGGACTGAATTTATGATCCAGCTATAAACATGCCTGTATCGAGCCAGCTGGTGTTGCAGTGGCACAATTGCCTCTCTCTGGTGACCCACCAGGAAAACTCCCACAGCTCCGGTGGCCAATCTACCTCTGCTGATGTGACACTATGCTTCAGAAAACTAAAGTAAACTCAAAGTGGTGCTGCAGCCAGAATCACAGAGATGTGTAGCTGTCTCCGACAATGCCACGGTCGTAGTTAAGTGACTTACACTGCTGGTTGCAGCTGAAAATCTACTAAACTAAAGCATGTGAGCTGAAGCAGGTGACTTGTGCTTCACTTGCATTCCTCTTTCCTCTCATCTAATTTCAAACAAAAACTCAAATGGGTTCCATTTTCTATCAGAGTAAAATACATTTTAATGTGGGATCACCCCCATGATGTCTGAAAATAAATGTCTTACCCCCTATAATTTAACAAAACTTTCTTCCCACTGAGCTCCCACTGAGCTCTCATCTACAAAACAAGAAAAATAAATACACATTCTTTTCATCATGTCCTCTGTTATAAATCTCAAATATTAATCAAATGAACAAGCTGTGCAACCATTTCCAATTAGAATTTAAGATGCATAATTAGTGTATTCTGTGTTCCTCATTCAGTCCTGTGCATTAATAGAAGACACAGGCCACCAACAAGCGCAGTTTGTCTGACTGCAGCTTTATCAGCCACTGAAACGACTGAGAAAAGAAAGCCTGTCTTGACGGGAGCCCTCAGATCTGTCGTGAAACAAAATCTGACTACAGAAATGCTATCAGAGCTACAGTATACAGCAGAGAAAAGGGGGAAAAATGCAAACAGGAAGCTAATCAGTGGACAGTGTACATACACGCTGAGAGTGAGAAGTACTAGAGAAGGACAGGCGATCCTGCTCTCAGCTGGATGAGTCCGTGGCCTTCATCTCGGGCCAAACTGCAATGGGAAGCATTCTGGCAGACAGAGGATGCCACAGATGCTTCAACAAGATATGTTGCAGTAATTTGTTTTTGCATGAAGTCAAACAATTTATGACTTCTTTTAAAATGGACAAAGGTCTGCTTGTTTTTAACTTTAATACAATTTATTTGATCCTTATGCTCCTGGTGAAGAAGATTGAGCAGCGACACTTAAGGTTGGTCTGGGTTTGCAGGGACAAATACTTGATGCACATCATTATCTGCATTATTATCTTCAGCACAGATCCAGACTGTGCAGGTGTTCTTAACAATGCAGAGCCAATTTTGCAGTGGAAATGAGCAAGGTGCAATTTGAGTTAACTTTAACAGTAGCAGACCTAGTTCACAGATAGCACGCAATTTATAACTAAATGCAAATTCCAGGTATGGAAAAAGTATAACACTATGGTTTACCTATGCTGTGTTGTATCAGGACTCTTCTCTGTATTTAATATCAAGTCACCCATGGTCACGAGGCAACACAATAAACCGAAATACACAAGTACAAATCAGGATAGAATAAACTGAGACTTTGGTTTCACTGAATAATGAATGGAAGTCCAGATCTACACCCAATTGTGTTCTTTGGATAAGAAATTAAATGAAATGAGGAGCTCATACTAAAAAACATATGGACATACAGTATGAAACTTTACAAACATCATATCAAGATGCAAATGAACAGCTGCTGCAGCTGCGTGGCTGCTTCTGTGCCTCTGGATGAACTGGCCTGATGTGCTTTGGGAGGATAAGAACATCTTTCAGTGGGTTGTTATGCAAGACAGCATGCACTGTCATTGCTTTTTCAGATTCTCTAAAGTTGAAAAAATACAGTTTAAGTAAGTGGCATCTTTTCTGTTCTGTGCTCATCCATGAGCCATGTCTGCTGTGATGAGATGAAAGTGATGAATCTAAAAATGCTCACGATGACATACAATATAAAATATGACTTTGAAGTTCTCATTGTTTGATATTGTTTTTTTTTTTTATAAGTGTGCTTTGACAGAATAAATCAGAACGTTGTGTATCTGGACAGCATTTTGAAGGATTGAAACAAATTCGTTGTGCAAGGAAGCCATTTCTGCAACACAAGTTTATGTTTATGAAATCATATGTCCCTGCAAATTGCATGTTGATGTTGACCTGCATGCCAGCAGTGTGGGGAAACATCTCTCACACTTTTACAAATAAGCCCATGAAGCACTACAGACATGACACAGCCTGAACTGTGTAAAAGCATTTTCTAGAACATGTCGTTTGGCAGATATGAGAGGGTTGTGAGGTCACCTCAGTGGATGGGGATGGTTTGAGTACTTTGCATCAGCTGATCTAACGCAAGATACATCTCAACACACATTTTGTTTGCTCTGGGAAATTGAAATTGGTTCATTCGCCATCACCATATGCCGTAAATCTGCTCAGTCTCTGAATACACAGTATGTTACCGCTGAATTCTTAGCTCTGTCCTCCAAAGAAACCAGTTAATCTCCTAACACATACATCTGACATGGTATGTGATAATGTTATGATAATAATATTTAATGGTGTGGCTCAAATAGCCCCTGTAGCCACCTTGTGTCCACCTAAAATGCACAATCTTCGACCACATTAGAATCCAACAAAGGCCACATGATACATTTAAAAGCTGGCTTTTGTGTGGCTTAATATTTTGCTTCTGTTGGAGAAATGTATTTACACAGTAAAATCACAACACTTGATGCCTCAAGGTTTCAGAGAAGGTCTGGCTTGACAACATCTCTTTTAATTAAGGAATAAATCCACTGAGATTGATTATCCCAAAAAAAAAAAAAGATGAATTAATTTCTGCATATTTTTAAAAAACGTCCAAGGATAAATGCTCCTGTAGTCAACAGACTCATATCTCTGAGATATAAGAGGCAAAATGGCAAGGCAAAGGCAAGAAATAAGTAAACACAGTCAGTAACAGAGGTGTGGAGCAGGTACAGCCAAACACAAGAGTGATTGGTATCACCATGTTTCGTGTGTTGACCCCTTAAAAGTCTAACTTTAGCCATTTGAAGGACATTGTGTGTGCGCAAGGTCATGCATGGCCAGAATCAATCTCAGTGAGCAAACAGTCTGACCCGAGAAGCCTCAGTATGGGGTTTTATCTCTGTATACTCATGTTAACACCTCTGTCAACAGTCAACTTTTAGGAGCTTTGGCAGATTGGTTGTGCTTTGGATAAGCTGCCAGCTTTCCAATTGAAAGCTCTGCCAGACTCCTTCAAACCAACAGAAGACTCTAGGCCTTATTAATTCATTAACAAGAGGAGCACATGTGTGCAGTGTGTCAAATGTTTTGGAAATCTACCATGATGATTTTTTTTTCCCCATTCGTGACATGCGGGTGTGAAAAATTGCGGTTTCAAAATCTGTTCATCATATGGTCCCTGTCAGACACTATCCTGTTATTGTGCATGAAGAGCTGTGACAAGGTGACATCCTCTCTATGCTCTCCTGCCACTTTTTCATGTTGGATTCAGAGTATTACTGTGTGAGGAAAGTGATGGTTAAGTTTAGTAATACACGTACAAGATGTACAAATATGTTCTTCAGTATGTTATCATAGAGTCTATCTCCCATTTCAGTTCTGGGCAGGGGCCTTTGCCATTTCCCCCCTCTCTCTCATCATTTCCTGTCACATATCAATAGACCACTGTTGAATAAAGGCAAAATGCATTCTCCAAAATATTTACCAAATTAAATAAAATATTCAATGCTTATGTATGACATAGTGTAGCTTATACATTTTATGATTATGTTTGGACGCTTGATGAAAATTGAACTTTTTGGTATCATTTAGCCTAGGATCAAAGTCAAGATCATGTTTTAAGACATTTAAATACTCTGTTTGAAATAATTTGTATATGATTTTCACACACTAATTGCGCAGATATCTTTTTCTATCATCTTGGACTTTTTGATGCTCCCAGCACCTTAGGGAAGAAAAGTTGACTGGGTAGAGCGGTAGTCACTCTGTAAGTATGAAATTCACAAAAAAAGAAGAAAAAGTTTAGTTAACTAGTTAGAATTTCTAAAACCCTAAAATCTATGAATATGCAAAGTTTTAAAGATGCCCTGTGGAGTTTTCTTGTTTACATTTACTGTTAACCCCCACCTCTAGGTTTTACAAGCATGCTGAATGCATTTCCTTCCTCATAAAACATTTGCAAAGCCAATCTTTTGAAACCTGCAGTGTTTACATCCATGTTTACTGGCTTGCAATCTTCTTCCTTGTTGGCACATAAGACTTGTTGATCACTGGAATAATGATAAACCACTGCTGCAAACAAAACAGGGATCAACACATAAAAACATTGCTCCATAGTGTTTACTAGTGTCAAAAACTGCATTGGGAACCTTTAACCATATGGCACAAGATTCTTCACTGAAAAGTTCATTTTCAGTGAATGTGCCCTGGAGCTTCTAATTTTCCACATCACAAATGGCTTCCAAACAATTTATGATGTCAGTGAAATACACTGATATGCACATGTCTTATGAACTCATGTTTAAGGTAACCACAGAGAAACTTTCCTCCCTCAGCAGAGGAATTTGAAAACAGACTTTTAGTGTCAGATTCCTCACATACATCATTCTGCACAGCGAAGCTCAAACATCCAAGTGCAGACGAAAAATCAGTAAGAAACATTTATGAGTGGAGGGGGAACTTTTTGAGATATTGTGGTAAAAGTAGAGAATGATCAGCTCATGCCGAAAAGACCCGGCAACGTTATCAAGCTGAATAAAATGGGTCCTGAGGAGAGCTATGAATTATTACACGAACAGCACGATTGTAGATTTGACTGCAAAAGTTGTTGTCTGATAACAAGTCTGAAAGAAGTAATATCTTTCACACATTCAGACAGACAATAAATGAGTTTCACAATTTATGATGTTAACACAGAATTATTTAAATCTAATAATAGGTGTTTGTCGAAGATTTGATTACATTCACTGTTAAAACTATGCAAATCACAGAGTGGGCAAGTACACTGCTCTGATATCCTCATGACTAAGTGTGATGTAAGTGGGCTTATAGATGTAACATAATGGAAATACACAGAGGAGAATGAAAAGGAGGGTGTGAAAAAAGGAAAAGGTGACACTAATTCACTAGAATATGATATTATATGTGAGCTGTAATCTGACTTGTACAGAACTTGCACAGCCATTAATGTTATCTAGTCCTTCACTTATCAGTGCACTCTGGACAGAATTGTATCTCATGAATCAATGTGCAGTTAATTTATTGGTTGGATTAATGCTCACACAAAGATGTCATTGACTCCATGGTTGTAAAGACTAGAGTAAGAGTAATGATTAATGCAGACGAGGGGAAATTATTTTCAACTCTAACACTGTCTCACTTTTCTGGAAACTTACTGTATGATGAAATCTCAAATTGCAGAAATAATTTGAACTTTGTCTCTAATGAACTGTCCATGTTTTAAAAATCTGTTGTGGAGCTTTTTGGGCTTTCTTTCTCTCAGTGCATGACACCCAGTCAGAAAACAACAACAACAACAACAAAAAAAGATGTTACAAAACATGTCTGTCAAAAACATTGACAACTTAAGAAATCAGTTGCTGCCTCTGTTTCTTTGTTGTCACAACAAAAATGTTTTGTCCAGCGTTGCAAATCTTGTGGGTTTGGCTTAACAGTTTCTGAGAAATAAGCCTGTTTATCTGTCAGCAATGACAAGATAATGAATAACGCTTTGTCCACTCCCTTATCTGCTGTGTAATGATCCATATCATGTTTGATAACGGGTTGAGAAAAATGGTTCCGAATCACACGATAACACACAAAGTTGTTGAAACTGTCAATTACAGGCTGTGTGCGCGAACAAAATAAAGAATATTTTTATGTTACTTTAATGGGAGAAGAATGGGTTTTTTGATTTTATTTCCTTTTCACATCCTCTTTCTTCTCAACATAAAGGTTTGTGAAAGTATTTGGAAATGTGGCTCTGATTTTTTTGGTTAGACATTATTTTTTCTCCCAGACATCCGCAAGGCAATTTGTTGTTTTTATCATGCAAACTTACTCCAAATAGTGAATCCTTAGCGCTTTTGGGGAATATTTATTGTCTTTCCCGACATTACTAATCCCTCCCCTGCATTTTGTGTCCAAACAAAACCAAAAAAAAAAATCTTCATTGAGAATTCAGTGCTCAGGAAGCACCATGTGTTTCCTGTGTGTCAAGATAATTTTAATTTGATGACATTTGCTGCTGTTGCGAGCATCTGTTGCAGTCAGAAGACAAATGTCCTTTTTTTTATGAGACATGCTGTTTTTCGTTTCCCGCAGGACTACAATGATGAGATCAGACAGGAGCAACTGAGAGAGCTCTCCCTGTTGAACGGCTCTGATGAGTCGAGCAGAGGGAGGAGTGCACAAGGGAGGAGCATACGACCAGCAACCACAATATCCACAAGGTAAAATACACAGCTGTGCGAAAAGTTGCCCTGAAAGAAGTTGGACACTGCTGTGAAAACAATAATCGAGGCTTCTTGAAGTTAAGAAACTCTGAAAGATACTATTTAAATAAATGTGGCAATCTTTCCCTCAAGGCACATCTGCTGTAAAAGCCAAAATGTGTGCCTAAACTTTGTTGTCAGACTTAGACTTAGAGAGAGATGAAAAACAAATGAAACAAAAACTAGAATGGCACTCAGTAGAACGCATATCTCCGCCAAGGCCAAACAATCGTCTGTCTAACTTTTACAATTGGCAAACAAGAGCCATACGTTATTTCCTGAGAAACTGACGAAAATGCTGAAAACTTGCAATGTTAAGGAAAGTGATTTAAAAATACTCTGCCTCAACCTGATCCACACCAAAATTTAATGGGTTCTTTCCAGACTTGTGCCCCAACCCTCCACCAAGTTCGGTGCAGTTCAGTAATTCTGCTGACAAATAAACAAACAAACCAATGGTCAGGACTGATCCTGTTTCAAAGTCTCAAGCCAAAGCCAAGATAACCCTGATGACATCATCAGGGTAATTTTCTCAGACCTCTGAAATCTCCTTTTAATACTGTTTTTATCCATCATTAAATAAATATTACTTATTTTCCACTGCAGCTCAAGCAGACTTTAGAGTGTATAGTCAGGACCAGCTAGAGTCAAACTTAATATTAAAGAGCTTTTGATTGGCTTAGCCATGCATGACGCTGGCCGTGTGAAACGGCCGCCTCTTCCAGTCGCCTTTATAGTTCGTTTTCAGAGCAAATTGTCCATAATCTACCTGAGCCGTGGCACAGCAGGTACAGTTTGCCATGACAGCCTGGCCTAATTCAGGCAGCACACAGAGATGCTCTAAATCCAGCAGTAACATGGGACGCTCCCAGTTTAAAGTCACCACCACCACTTCCCTACCCAGATTTTCTCCTTATGGCACACCGATAAGCGATTATTGTAAATCTCCATGAAAAATATGCACCAGTAATTCCCCTTTGAGTGCCTGTATTTTTGGATCACAATGAGCTGCTACCTAGTAAAGGATGTGCCAGAGGAAGAAAGGGTATCCTAGCCCACCTACATCATGCTGCTGTTAAAATGTAAGTTAGCAGACAATAGACGGCTTTGTGGTGCTAAATCCATCCTGCTCCACCGTGCTCTTCATGTGGTCCTGCTGCTGGACAGTCGCTCTTGCACAAAAGAAACAATGTACCTTACATTCCTTATACCTGTCCCTAAGCTTTTAATGTCTCTATGTTAGAAATATTAAATAAGTCTTCACTTGTTTGACTACAACCTGAGTGTATTCAGTAGATTCAGGCAGATAGAGATATGATTTTGTACAAACACAGGCATGGCACTGCTCTATCCTGTTATTGAAATAACCACACTGCATCCTACAGGCATGTTTGCAGAGCAGGGAAAGACACAAAGTGACACTCCTCAGCCCTCTGATCATTACAAGATCAACCTCAGTGCCAGCGGAGCTTACCACCATCCTCCAACTGAGGCAGCCTGCATGTATGCAGCGATAAAAGGGATTTAACAGACTTCTTATTGTTTTTACTCCATTTTCTCACTGAAATCACTGCGGCTTATTTACACATGTTGTGAAGTAAGTAATTCTCAGGGCAAAATTGTTGCTATGTCTGTCTGCTTGTTTGCTTTACCAGGGGCCACAGAGGCACAGGAAGGAGTGCAGCAGCACCTCGGGGGACAGCAGCGGTGGCGGCTACACACAGCAAACTTCCCACGACCGTTTTAACGAGGGAGGTACAAGCTCCGAGAGCCAGGGGGGCAGCAGGGAGTGCTGGATACAGAGTCCCACTGTTAGCAGTCACACATGAATCATATGACGACTATGTAAGTTCAATCCTCTTTGCACACACTGAAAAGTATAGTTGATAGTAATTTCACTTGAACTGTGTGTAAATCAGACTTGGTTTAATCCCCTTTCATGTGATCTGGATGAGTCTTGCTTTACATGGAGCTGTAAGGCATTCAGGGACATAGGTTTGAAAAATTAGGGCAAGCAGAAAATTATCATAACATATATTTATTTAATTAACTTTGATTTTAAAGCACACAACACCTTCTATAATGAATTTGTAACTTCTGTACAGCCCCTTGGTTTCCATTTATATCAGCACAGATGGGGTTATTTTCTTTTCATTCAGTTTATGTTGACTTTCTGATTTGCAGAAAAATATTGCTCTAAACTAAACAGTGAATAATAATTAATTATGCTAAATTGGTTGAATGAATTTCTTTAGTTCATTTCAAAAGTTAAATTAGCTCAGATTTCATTTACATCTCCTAGTCGCCTGAGATATCTTTTCTGCCAATCAAAAGTGTTTTTTCTCAAGATGTATCTTGGGCTTACTTGTCACCATTGCCACGTTTAATAGTTTAGTCTTCCAGATGAAGCATTCTGGTGTGGGACAGCTAGCTCTCCCAGTGCACAAAAAGCCATAAGCCAAACATCTTTCACTGTACAGCCTAATTTTAGTTCTGTCCGTTGGCTCAGGTTCAGTCATCTTAGAGTGCAATGTGTCAGCTTTGAGCTCCATTCGCAGTGACAAATCTTTCCATCACTTCCTCTGACAGTTGCTATTTTTGACAGCTGTGCACTGTGCCAGAAAACTACATTTTTAATATGATGATTTTGCTGTTTATTGCTTATTTCTTCTGTTTTGATGATTGGAAATGTGGTGAAAGGTCAACCTTAAAGAACACTGTCATATAAATCTCAAGCAACTTTGACTGATGGCAAGTCACAAATCCATGAGGCTTGGCACTGCGTTATTAACATGCCAATTAATAAATAAATGGATGAAAACTGTACTTGAAGCTGTAGGTGGCACCTTGACCACTGCTTTGTCAAGTATTTGTTCACTTCACTTAAAATAATGCTTGGATACATTTTCAAGGCCCCACTTAAAAGAATGCATGTCCTCAGATCTTAGAAAATTTCCCAAGGTCATTTTGAAAAGACTACACAAGGTGAGCTCTAAGTTTCATCCAAATGAAAAAAGGCAACACTTTTACCAGTCTATTTCCTCAGAGCATTCCTGCTAAGCAAAGCCCCCATGTGTGCTGGCAATTGAAGATTGGGCTGTCTGCATGGGGAAATGCACAAGCGCAGTCTCATTACCAAACCAAATTGAGTTCTGATGTAGAGCCTGTGTATTTCTGAGGAGTGAGAAAGCGAGGCATTTCTTCTCTTTGTAATTGGAGGTTGGAAAAGGAGGGTGGGAGCACAGAGACTAGGGGATTATGGAAAGATGAGTTTGTCCTGAACATTTTCTTTCCTCATATCTCACTTTGCTATTTTTTTTCCCAACTACATTACATGATTTTCTTTGAGCATGTTTCCAGAACGTAGCAGGACCTCTGTATGCCAAGGTCCTGGTTTGTTTGGGTTTTTTTTTCCAATCACTGAGTACACAAGACACTGTACCGCTTGTTGTTATTCCACTACAAGAATCCTGCACTACTGAAACACAATAATAGATCAGCAGCAGCAGATGCATCTTTGTTGTTACATCCTGTATTTGTCTTTGGATTGATATGTACTGTGGTGTGTATGGGTATTGTGTAGATTTCTCCAGAGACTGCTGATTGATGGACTCTGTCAAACTGTCAGTCTATCTCTTAAAAGTGATACTGTGAGTATGTCCATAATTGTACCTAATCGAGGGTGGTATTGATTTAAAACTTCAATGGAAAGCTTGGGGAAGCTGATAGTTATCATGTATCATTGTTTGCTTTATAATTTATGAATGTCACATTCTCTCTTTTATCTTTCTCCCACAAATCTCACCTTGCTGTATCCTTTACTCCAGCACTCGAGTTTCTTTGTTCCTCACAGAGTGTGGCTCTTTGTACAATGACTCAAGTCAGCTTTTACCATTCAGGTACACAGAATGCTGCTCATCAGTCACTGAAACCATATAAAGGAGCCCTGCCAAAAGCAAAAACACATTTGCGCTCTTAAGTGTTGCCTTGACGTCACTCTCTGAAGGACCTGACTGAGATCTCTCTTTGTATTAGGAATGTGAAAATATAAGGCTGTAGATAATTTTATAATGTTCTTACTGTCAGTGAATTCAATTAAAGAGACAAAACCAACAGTGAATTGATCCTAGTAACAAGTATTATCTGTGTATCCAAAGCCTGATACAGCTTATTCCTCTCTGCTATAAGGCTCCATTGTTGTCCAAAAACTATTAAAAACAGTGAGCCGCACCGTTGCACTCAATGACATTTTTCTTCATTATAATGAGCATAGAGCACTGTAGCTTCTTTTAACTCAATTCCACTGCCTCTGTAAAAACTTACTGGAACACCAAATGTGCATTAATTTACAGCTGAAAATAGTCTCCGACAAAAACACCCAACAAAAACTGCAGTGCCCAGCTGTTGTGATACATTATTTAGACTTTTTTTTTTAAATGAACTTTTAATGAACGTGTATACGTCTGAAAGGGACTTTCAGTTAATTACCTATAATTATTAGTCCATTATTTAGGGGAAATACCTTGCTTTGAAGCAAATTATTTAATTCCACTTTTATATTTATCTAAACAATGGTGGATTTATGTAAATATATATTTGAAGAAACAGTTCTGTTCTTCTTTTTATCAAAAGCTACAAGCTTTTTAATCAATATTTTATCATTAGGTTTTATCAATATATATTCATAGGTTAACTTCATCAAATGCTTATTCATATTCATCACATACACATGTACTTATGCATGCATCCTGTAGTTTCATTGTTTAGTGTATGAATGACAGACTATTGTTTACTTCTCAGTTTGGGGTGAAGTCCCCATAAACATTTTTGCTGCATTTCTGCTGTGGAGCAGGTCATCATGCAACAGGGGTTCCTCTGGAGACTGTAGTGATTAATGGACTCTGTCATGCTGTCAGTGTCGTAAAACTAATACAGTGACAATGACCATTATTGTGTCTCGTAAAGGATAGCAACGATTCAGAAGTGAAGTGGATTGCAGTGGTTCGCTGTGGGGGGGCTTCGAGGGGTGTTCAGTATGTATAAATTTAGGTATCACCTCCATGGAGTGAGCTACAAATATTTTTACAAGTTGAGGTCAGCCTTAGTTTGTCAGTTTCATTGCTCTGGGCTTCTACAGTTCTGTAACAGATTCTTCACATGTTGTCTGTATGGAATCCTCCTAATCCAAAGACTGAAGATTGTCAGGCTTTCAATTTTGAGGAAAGATGTTTTTGCAGCAGAAGTGCTACCAAATCATCAGCTGTGTGTCTGATTGATATCTCTGTCTCACACACTTTAGTGCTTGTGAGCTCTTAATATCGTTTAAGATGAACTGATTAGCCCTTTAGTGATTCAGTTGTCCATAAAGGATCATTGGATCATTAGGCCAGTTTAGTCAGTCTGAGCCATTAAGGTGAAGTGCTCATTATGTGTTTATCAAGGCCATTTAATGATTAAAAAAAAGAAAAGAAAGAAATTCAAAGACTCAAAGGACATCATACACTCACATGGTGGTCAAACTAAGCACAAAGCTGCTTGCTTTCTGGTTTACCTTTACATGAAGGTAATGTAACACACCTCGAGATGGCTTTATGGACATACTGATAAACACATTTTGAGGCAAACATAATTAAAAATACAAACAACAATGACAATCATTTGACATATTCATTACATCAAGAAACTAAGCAATCAGTCACCCATCTGCATAAAGCCGCGGAATGAATTTCATATCTGTACTATAATGTGAAAATGCTTAAAATGCAGATCTGTTATCCAGTGGAAAGAGGCCTGTTTTCCAGTGATAAGTTATCTGCTATTTCAGCAATCAGCCAATGTCCTCTGTGTAAAAATGTATTATTAATTGTTTTACAATTGTACCAGAGAAAATGTCTTTCCACTATTGGGCTCTTATAGTACTGTACATCATCTGATGTGGCATTATTTTTCATACTATTATTTTTGCTGCAATTATGAAAAGTTCATGGTTTCTATATAAAGCACAGTTGGAATAGTACTTTGCCTCTTCATTGTTAATGTTAAAATTTGCTTATTAAAGTATGTAATTTGTGTAGAGCTATACTACTGAAGTGCTAAAATAAGCCATAATAACCATGATTTTGTGTGTTCATGAATGAATGTTTCTAATCCCCTAGAAGAGCAGATCAGTGCGACATTTCACTGTAATCAGTAAGAGTTCTTCCATGTGAGAAGTGCAAAGGGAGAGCAGAGGGAGATTAAAGATGTGATTGATGGCATTTTGTATAGACCGGGACCATGGCCTCAGTTTAATGTTAAAGATCAAATCCCCTCTGGATCAAATCTTATCTTTTAATGTCAGGGCTGATGATAGAAGAGAGGAATCTGAGAGTGATACAGGATGCCGTCCCTGACAGCAGACCATGGATTGTACAAATTGCTGGTAAAAATTGAAACACATTGCTTGGTTTTTAAACCTGAGCCCTGCAACCATACCGAGGCTGTGCGGGAAATGCCATAATGTGATTAAACACAGAGCTTTGCGAGGCTTTGAAGAAAAAAAAAGTCTAATCTATCTACTGTGAAAAAAAAGCAAAAGGACACCCTTTTGAAATGGGGAAAAAGTATCCCCATATCATCTATTTCATGAACATAAAAGATGCGTGAGATTTGTGAGGTTCTGTATATTTCTTGAAGGAGAGCAGTTTCTCAAGCCACCTTTAAGGATGGTATGCACATCTGCTGTAATTGCTTTATAACAATGGGTTCAGATACACTGCTGAGTTCACATTTGTTAGATTAATTATGGAAATTCTCCATGCAGAACTCTCCTGTTTATTAAAACAGATGTATGACACACGCTTCCACTCGATTACATAATAGAAGAAAAACTCAGGTAGAATGCATAATGGCCTCAGTTGTGTTGTCAGGGACTGATGCTGCCAGTGAGGGAAGAAACAGGCAGATGCAGTTCCATCTAATGCTAAACTCTGCAAGCACACCAGGTACTAACATTTGAATAGTGAGAAAGCCTTGTCTGATTTGTTTGTTTTGTTCTTGAGCCTCCCTAAAGCCAAACTGACAATTATGATATTGTTTAATGTCGCTAAAGTAATCAAGGTTCAATCTCATAATAATTATTTCCTATGGTGAAATTTTCAAGTGTAACTATGACACAATTGGAATAAATATCCAAAAGTAAACTCCTGCTTTAAGTGTACAACAGGAAACAAAACGTGCATGCTGACTGAATTTGCACAGGTAGAAAACAACAAAGACTATAGCATCTATTCACTGAGACAAAAGGCTGCAAATCTCATTTTCCTCCCCATTCTGCTGTGTGGAGAGGCATTCACAGGCAGCTCCCTATGAAGATCAGTCACTGTCAGGGGACATACAGGTTGTCAATTGATAATGAAGCACAGTGCTAAGGGCCTTTAGGTTCTCGCTGTCCTAATTACACTCAGCTAGTCCTCTCCACCCTTGTGTTAACATTTGATTTATTTCCTCTGCCTTGTTAAAAAGGACCAGAGTTAATTGTTTTTACAGATGAGTGTCAAACTAGAGGAATCAAGCCTCGTTAATTGGGGGTCTGTCTATTTACACATAGCACTTTGTCCAATCTGAATGCAGCCTGTGTTGTGGGTCAAACTAATACTGAGGTCAGCAGAGAGATAAGTCATTTGTTTAAAATGTTAAGGCTTTATCACACATAACATCTGTTACTCAACTTCTCTCCAACAATGCTCATCTGTATTATCCCTGTTAAATATTTTAACAAATAGATAAATAATTATTCATGGCTTGGATTTCAAAATATATTTTTGACTATCTGCTGGAATCATATATGTATAGTCTAAAAAAATCTTAACTCAAGGTTCACCTACTAGCTTTTTTTAACTTCTATCTCTAGTGTAATATCCTGAACCAGGTGTAGGGTTAGGGTCATTTTTACGATTTTAACAGATTAATAATAATACTTGAAGCATCATATGAAAACACATTTATGAATGAGGCTAATTTACACCCACGCCACACTCAGAATTCTGTTGAGCCTGATAGAAGGCGTGAAAATATCAAAAGCTGACTTTTTTCTCTGTACAGACAGACAGAACTCTGACAACCCTGTGTCATGTTTTGCAGCTTGCTAAAACTGCTGGAGAAAATTGAGGAAGCAGATGCACTTGATTGGGACTGCATGCTCAAATTTCTGTTCTTACAAATCTGTGCCTGGATGCTCTCAGATGTTGACTTGCAGACAGACTTGCACTCAGAAAGTGTTGCACTTTCTCAAACCTTTTGTCATCTATTTAATTCCATAAACAGACCAGCTATGCCAAGTTACTGTTGCTAAGCTATGACTGAACAATCACTGCTCAGGAGTGGGATTTAACAGTCCAATGCTTACGTCACAGTTATTTATACTACCAGAAGTTTACATGGATGAACCATCATTTAAGTATTAAAATAAAACTCAACAGTAAGTGATGACCTAAAATTTCACTCAAAGATGAACATGGGAATAGCATTTCTTTAGAAACTGTTCTTCAGAAAGTAACATTTTCTGGATGCAAAAGCATAAACTAGACAACTGCTGTGTTAGAAAATGTAAACAGCAGCATGACTCAGATAACTTTATCAATACCTTCCTCATGGTGAGCTGAACACACAATCTTTCCAGAGCATAAACAGCTATAAACAGTATGCTGGGCTATGATGTGTTCAGATTAATTCACCATTTCTATCATTTATTTTGTTATTTATTTTGTGGAAGTAATGCACTAAGAACAACACAACAATGACATTTTTATGTATGTATAAAGGCAGCACAAAATATTATTATGCTTTGGTAAAAATGACCCTTTTAATAAATATACTGTACAGAACTCAACTTTTACATGACTACACATTGCTGTAATTCTTTATCTTAACTTTGGGTTTATTTTTATAATACGTTTGACTGAAATTAATCCACTGATTGCTTTACAGTTATGGTCCAGTGTGGAGCAATTTGTCATATGGGATTGCCTACAAAATGGTCAATTACTGAGATATGCAGGTCTCTGACTCTGCCTTTGTGGGGAAAGACTCATGCACGAAAAGGAGAAGTATTGGATCCCCTGAACAACTTAATCCTTGACTTAATCCCTAACTTTAATTTAGTCAAATTCATGTTCACACAAATAAAGCCACACAGGAACCAGAGCCATTTGAATCAGCATTACCCAACAGGAGATGGAGAGCATGTACTGTGTCATAAATGTACTATAAATGGTTTTTTGTTGTTGTGGTATTTTTGCCTTGCTGATGTCCTTCACACCAATGTGTCTGCTTTTGTGTCACAAAGCATAATCAAAGGCAGCCACACCTAATGCAAGATGATATTACTCTATTGTAACAGGCAGACGTGGAGGGATAATGTGCTGTTAAGACCACGTCTGGCATAAACCAGCTTCATTGAAGCTCTCAGCACGTTTTATTTCCTCCTGATTTAAAATGTATTCGATCTCCAAAAAGAACTGAACACTTGTATGTATCATGGTGGAGTTTGATTTGAAACAGCAAGCTTGGAAAGGATTAGAAGAGATTAGATTGTGGTGAAAAAGAAACATAAGCACTTTAAACTCCACTAAATCTCCTTAAATGAGCAAGATCCAACAATTACAAGAGCATACAATGGTTAAGTTTACTGTTCTGCGCACACTTTGGCCTTTCTCCAGTTATGGTGTTATTCAGGTTAAGCTGTTTAGGCGAACCTTTGGTCTGCTGAGATCAGTTACCCATGCTGTTATAAATAAACCATTTAACAGAATATTATGTGGAGTACTTTCTTCAGACAGATCAAAGGCGGAGGTTTGATTTCAGAAGTGGGGAGTACACAGTCAACATATCAATTTAGCAAACAACAAATGATGATGAAACTGGTTATTGTGCTGTTTGTAATAATAGTAGTGGCATTTTTAGATCACTAACTGTAAAAAAAATACTTTTTTTTACCCCCAAAAAATATGCATAGGAGGTGAATGACCCCTCACCCATCCCCCTGAATAGTGCCTGCAGTGTCCCTCTCAGGTTGCACACATCCTCCTCCGAGAAGATAGGCCAAGTCTGAAAGGCAAAACCTAGGGCAAAAAGTCCACCAATCATTCACTCCTGCTCATGAAACTTTGAAACTGCTGTGACTGCACAGTCACATTTCAAAACAACTCTGAACTTTGACCAACTCGTCTGTTCTCTGATCTGGCTGGACAGTCAAAGGACATTGTTCCGTTTACAGAGATCTGGGGTAGCAAATCAACTGAAACTATGAAAGTGAGATGAACAAAAAATAGTATTTTGAAAAGTGAGGGGTGACATGTTCATCCTATCCCCAGTGGAAATTACAATAGAAGTAAATGGATGAAAAGACAGAGCGAGCCTCATTGTCTATGTTTAATACAGGAACTGATGATCTTGAATTGCTTGTATGCTTTATGCAGATGACAAAAGCTAAAGTAAAAGGAGAGGGATGTGTGTATGCCACAGTAACTAATTTAATATTAGTGTATTTGATATGAGAAATTTCTTAGGCAGCTCTGCTGTGGTTTCTTCTTTTAACCGAGTTATAGTGTTTACTTGAATTGTTGCAAAACCAGGTTACTTGCATAATTGGGTTGAGGACGGAGTTCTCTGCAGATGTAAAGAGTCACTAACTGGATTAACAAAGTTTGAGACACAGCATGGAGGTCTGTGATAGGAGTAGCCTTTACACTGCAAACATTTTTGTCCTGAAGAGAGAAAAACTACATGCTGACAGCTTATTCTCATTACAAAATTACATTACGTTACACGTCATCATTGTAAAATACAATATTGATACAGAATGATCTTTCCTCTGCGTGGATGAGGACAACAATGCTATGTGTTTGTGAGATATACACAGACCAGAGTATTATATAGGAGTTGTACCTGTTTTACAGCTGCACAGAATGGGGTCTTTTATTTTTTATGATGGTTACCAATACTTACAGTTGGCCGGAGGGGAGACATTCTGCAAAACATCTATATAGCTGTTCATAAATTTAGGAGGTCTTTAATGTGTGCTGCCTGCTGTTTAGCCATTTTTATTGTTATCGAACATTACTGTAGTTACTTTCTGGCTTTTTGTGCTTGTTTCCTGAGTAGCTGCTTATCAATAGTTGAGATCCATATTGCTGTTAAGACCCAGAAGGTGTCCATTAGGCTCCACTAGTGAGACATGTTCCCCTGCAAACCTTAATCAATAATCTCTGCTGGACATGAATTTCTCCTGTTCCCTTTCCTATTATGGACACAAAGTAATGGACTTTGCCTGTGGAACTAAGTATTGATTGCTTTTATATTAATCTCTAACCAGCTAGACCGGATAAAGATGAGGAGACGAGTCGACTTTAATGCTTACAGTGTGCTTCCTCGCAGGGCTACGATGATGGATACGGTGGAGAATATGATGACGAGAGTTACGAAGCCTATGAGGATAACTACAGCAATCTGTCAAAGAGGTGATGTTTACTCACAAATGCTTGATAAACAAAAAAGCTTTTTCAGTCAATCAACACTTTTTTCAATCACCATCTGTCCACTGTTATTTGCAATACAGCATGTGAAAAGTGCTCTGTGAGCAGCTGTCTCTTGGGTCATCATCATGGTTCCACATTTCAGCATTACATATGTTCATTAACAAGACATCCAATTACTTTGTTTACTTACAGCATTTAGCCTGAATCATGCTCCTTGTATCTTTGTGAAAGGATATATCTGTTGATATTTTTTTTTTTTTTCATACTGCCAACAAATCCCATGAAAAGAAAAAAAACAACAATGAATTGATCCAACTAACAGGTCTTGTGTAGCAAAAGCCTGATATGGCTTATTCCTCTGTGCCACAGAGCTCAACTGTCATCCAGAAACTATTAACACATCAGTGAACAATGTGGGCAACCTGGGCATCATAGTTAATCCCACATACACTGTTCTGCTGCCGTGAATATGCACTGCAGTGTTCTTTGTGTATTAATCCACAGTTGAAAATAGTCCCTAGCAAATGCTCTATTTATTTCTTGTAGTAACATTTGTTAAAAGCAGTGCCCAGCTATTTTAGGAAATTATACATATATGTATACTTATACTGTATATGTGCCTTTATTTTGACTGTGATGTTTCCACTCTGTCTGATTTAGCATTTCAGAATATTACGAGTATGGACATGGAACCAATGATGAATCCTACAACAGCTACGGTAAGAATGACATATTTTGTATATAGCAGAACTTTGTTTTTTGTCTTTGTGAACTGAACTTTTTAACAAACATCCCTGGACCTTATTTAAATTCATTCTTTACAAGTAACAAAAAAAAAAGTCTTGGCTACACAATCTTGGCTGCTGCTGCACTGATATTTAAAAGATGTTTCACAGCAGAGAAACAAAGGGGAAAAAAGCCTTATGGTTCCAGACCACTTCTAATCATCCTCACCCAGGGAGCCGCTCCTGCATGCTTCACCCTTCCTACCTCCCTGGCTGTGAGCTGCATTTGACTAGAACAGTAAATGTGCCAGTGGAAGCTCAGGGGGCTAACCGATGCCTGTTGTAAAGGTGGAGTGTTTTGCCTTTTGGATATGTGCCCTCATAGGCTTATTCCAGAAAGGCTGTTACTATCGGCTGAGTAACCTCTGCTGTGCATACAATGCTGCTGTCAGGCAAAATGAAATATCTTGTATGTCCAAAATGCCAACTGCTCAGGGAGTTTTTTTTAAATAAATCAATAAGCAAGAGAGTCCTCAAGTTTCTTCAAATCTCTAAATAAACACGTAAAGCTTCAGTTTAAGCAAGAAAATGTTAAAATCACTGAAAGTGGAGTTACAAGGTTGTCACATGACAGTGGCGATAAGCTGGTTGCCACAGTGGGTTTGCAGGCTCATTCATTTTCAGCACAATGAATTGTGCACTGGGGTGTTGAGGTCGGACCAAACCAAAACCAAGGGGGCAATGATTTGATTTTCTGCTCCATAAACACTTTCTTATTTGGAAGCAGTGCAATGTGCCATGCAGCAGAGGTGGCCATCTTTATGTAATTTGGCTCTAAGGAGGGAGCTGCTGACAGTCAGATCTCAGTGTTGGTCCAGCGGAGGGCAAAGAGCTTATGAAATTAATTTTCTGTAGAGAGGAGCCTCTGTAGTACCTGGGATGGAATTTGCACGCTTGAATTTTCTTGTCTTTGGTTAAATGGATTGTGAGAGGGTAGTATACAATACCTGAGCTCACAGTTTGACTTTGTGACATGAACTCTCTCAGCACAGTGAATGCAGCAGCTCTCTACAATGTGTTTCTAACTGTTTTTGCAGAGGAGGAGTGGGCAACTACCCGTCCCAGTCTCAAAGCCCCTGTTTTACGGCTGACAAGAGGGGGCTACAGGAAACATCCCTATGATAGATACTGAAGGTGCTCCAGATATGTGACCTCCAATTTCAAACAGTTTCTTTTACTTTTAATTTCCCTATAAACATTGTAACATTTACTTTTTGTCTGCCTCCATCAGAAATTGAAATAAAAAAATAACCCCATATAGCAAATAAATCCACAAAATCTAACATTACTGCAGTATTCTGATTTTTTATTTATAAAGAATAGAGTCATTTTATGAAAAATACAGAGAAGAAATCCATGCACAGGAAGGTTGTTCTTAAAATTGGCTGTTTAAATGCCCTTCACTCCACCTGTACCCTCCCCCAAAACATAGTTGTTTTAGATTTTTGACATTAAACAACAGGTTTTTTCTTATATGTTATATCTCAGATTTTGAAAAATTTGTTTTCATTTATTGCCTTTAATGCAGTGATTATCAGGGTTTACTATCCAACCACCAGGATAAAACAACACAATATTTTTGCCTTTCAAAATACTCACAAAGTCAGACTAGGCAACCAATGAGTCATAATTTCTTGCCATAACTTGACTGAGAGACATAGGAGACAAGATGGACCAGGACCAATCATAGGTGTGCTTTCACAACATGCTTGAAGTACATCGGTGATGCCATTGTCACCCATGTGCAAAAATCCATCTTTGTCAGGTTTCACAATATAAGAAAACAGCATATAATAACTCCTGCTTAGCTCACACCCAAAACAAATTTACAGGCAGGATGAGTCTTTAACCAGCCAAAGCTAAGGAGCAAAATGTGACACTCACATCAAATTTAAAATGAGCCTTTTTCCATCTCCTTCACCTATCTCCACGGTTCACTGATTGGCCTGGCTCTGGCTCAGTCTGGTTTAAGTGGATCTTTTCCAGACTATTACCTTATAGCACAAACTTAACCTTTTGAGATTCAGACTGGCTTCTTCACGATAAATTAGCTTTTCCACAAACGTAATCATTATTCGGCATAGTAAAAATCAATCAAGGACAGGGGTTTTTTTTGTATTTGTCTCCTGAAGCTGCAGATCAGTGTTGGTCTGCAGAAGCGTCACTTCTAGTTTGATTCCAACTGTGACTTGATTTGCAAAAATCATTACTATGGTAACAGACAGAGAACCACACACTTCTCTGAACACAGCTGACCTGATAAATTCCATTAAAGGCACCAGATGGAAACCAAACCTTTTCCTGAACTGACCTGACCTGACAAGACCTGAATGAATTGACTAAGTGTCCTGAATATTTCTTTTCAAAATGTTTAATGTTTAGAAATCTAAATCAGTACTCAAGTTTCCCCATAACTGATTGCTATATGAGACTCTGACAGCTTCATGCTAAAACTAAGCTGATACGACAGACTAAAGTTAGCTTAAGTTATATTGTGATTTTAAATGATAGAAGGTGTGAGATCGTATTCGTGCAAAACACATTTGTTTTGTTTGAGTTGAAAGCAGTCAGCAATATATAGTGTGTAATTTCTAATGCGTGCTTTGTTCTGTGTGTAATCTGTATTTGTACATAAAGCATTTAATAAAAACAACATAAACTTCAACACCGTGTGTAAGACTTTCTAAATAGGTGGCTATGGAGCTTTTTATTTTTTACAGTTTGTTAACATAAGAAAGACCATTTGAGTTTCTTGTTTCTAAAACTTATCTGCTTTCAGGTAACAGCTAACTCGTTTCATAAAGAAAGCCCATCAACCTGTCCCAAATGAACATATTTGTTAAATAATTGATATTCCTGCTCAAGCGTCCTTGAATCTTTGATCAGTTTTTTATGTAGAAACTAATACATTTCTTTCTTAATCCATTCTCTGAAGTTTTACATCATTAAACAGACACACTGATTGACTCTGAGAATGATATGGAGTTAAAAGAGGTAAGAAGTCCTCATATATTATCATAATAATGCCTTAAATACGCTCAGCGTCTGAAGCTGGCTCATGAGGAGCATAATGGGCCATACAGGATGTAGATAGTGGTTTTCACTCTCTGATAGTATGTTACTGCTGAGTGGAAAAACAGCACACTCTCAGTGTGTCCTGTCTTCTATCTGCAACTCATCGATGTCTCTGTTAACCTCTTTCTGCATTTCTGCCATTTAATCTGACAAACCTGTATATGCACTGTAATTTTCCGTGCTTTAAGCATCAAAGCTGAAGTCCATTTAGCAATTTGAATTCTCTTTTGTGATTAGTACACCTGGAGCCTGGCTCTCATTAAGAGTGTAGATCACGGGACTGAAAGGAAGACTAAACACTAAGCAGGTAACCCTAATAATAACACTAATTTAATCATCAAATGCTAACTTCCACTTAAAAAAAAGTAAACCTGCCCTTTTTAACCCCAAATAAATGCACTTTTGAATTAAAATCCCTTTCTGTCTCTAACTAGATAGTCCATAAGGAATTCAGCTAAACTATGATAAAAGAAATAATACATGTTAATAAAAGACACTAAAATAATGTCCAGCAAACTAAACATCACATCAGTGGTATAAATAAATTCCCAAAATTTGCTCAAAACTCCTCATAAAATGTCAAGTGATTTTTATAACACGTTGAATTGGTTTACTTTTTTCACAGTGATGGAATGTAAAGACTGCTCTGTGATATATATCGTACACATTGCTTACATACTACATTGCATGCAGTCTGTCAGCCTATACCTGTTTATTATTGATTATATATAGGATTGACATATTCTTCATCATACTGTTTTGTTTTTTCCTGTAGACAAGGAAACACACTATAGTGTGATTTGGTCAAAGCAGAGAGGAATATAACAGGTGAGTGGATGTATTCACCAGTAGAGTGGTTACATGCATGTATGCAAATGATTTGTAGTCAGGTTTGTTGAAATCGTCAGTGGTCACTAGTTGGTCACCTTTAATTTTAACATTTAAATGAGGCATAATTAAGAGAACATCAGCAGGTTTGGCTGATTTTGCCTCAGTGACTGAATTCATCTTCCAACCAGTTAGCAAAGACTTAAAATCGACTTGTGTTCATTTTAATGTCAAATCATAGTTTACCACTGAACTTCTCCATTTGTGGCTCACTGTGCGCGCACTGTTCATAAAGGATTAAATACAATTTCCATCTTTCATAAATTCACCATTAAAGCTCATTTACATCAGCTACAAGTGTTCCAGTACACAGTTTTTATAATTCTGACAGCCCATTTAAAACACAATAAAGCACAGACATGTGATTACAATAATGGAAACAAAGGGATAAAGGAAACAAGATCTTACTAAAACTGCAATGTGATTAGAAATAATTCATCATCTTTAGTAGAGCTGCAAAGTAATGACTAGTTTCACTGTTAAAGTTTCTCAGTAGCAGAAACTAAAGAACTCTGCACTTAAACTCTAGTAATTAAAAATATTATTTATGGTTCCTACATTGCCTAATATTATAAACCTTCTTTTCTGTCAAAGAAATGTTTTTTTAATTCCATCTGTACCAATTATTTGCACATTTCCTTTCCGCTATTCTGTAATATTTGTATTGTATCAATCACTATGTGTGTATTTTTGTTTACTCCAGTCTATGTTTTATAGCTATGCAAACTACTGCTACACCTAATCCCTATGGACAGATTCCTGGTGACCTATTTATAATTTATGCTCTTCCACTGATGTTTTTCTGAAGGTGCAATTCTTTTTGAAAATGTATTCAAAGGTATAACACCTTAATTGTACTGTTGTGCTGATAATGCACAATGAGATTTATGAACAAAGCTGATCCAGAAGTTCAAGATACAGCATCAGTGGTTGCTGGTTTTGTCCTGTAAGGCTGCAATAAGCCACGATAATCTTAAAATGATTTTATTTCTTACTATAATATACTGAAGTAAATTTGTCACCACGTTGTCATTACTTTTAATGGCCTATAACGATGACTGCAAAGCCTAATAACAGGACTGACTGAGATATGCAAGACAACCTTCAGAGCTGAAGGAAATTCCTTTCAACCTAAATTCCCTCTCATCTGTTTTCAAGTAAAATTAGTAAAAAGCATGAATACAAATGTGGAGCTTCTGACTTTTTGTTTTTGTTACATCAGGCTTTACTGCAGTTAAAACTTCATTCTGTGACAAGAAATATTTAATCAAGTTAGTAGCAATACAATTACTGTTAACACTAATAATTAACATTTTACAGTCTCAAGTGTGACAAGAGCTGTGTGTTTTGTAGTTATTCTCAGCATGTGAAACAAAAGAAACATAACTTTAATTAATGAGCAAGATCTGCTTTTGGCTGAAACAGCATAACTGTAGATTTAATGAAAGAACTTTTAGTAAAACTTTAGTAAACAAATACTGCATCTAAACTGAGAAATGTGTCTCCATCTGTCTTTTTATATATTATCACATTATGATGAGCCAACTGCCTGAATAGCATACAGTACATTTCTAACAACAACAAAAAACTTTGCTACTGCTTTACCTTCCATATGGTGGTCAAAATAATAGCTATATATAATGGGAAGAGAGTCACACACAGCCTTACTGCAATATATTCTCATTCTGCAGTAACGTAACATGGCTGACATCATGTTCCCATCCCTTTTTTGCAAAATACTATTTTCTACTTGTGCTTCTTTTCAGAGCAGAAGGCGCAGAAACCAGCTCCCAGAGGACTGAAGATTGTACTCAGCCATCAGACATGTTTGGGTCCTTCATCCGTCAGGAAAATAGCTTGGTATGCATTTCAAGTTGTTCTCCATAAAGCACCTAACCATAAAGCTGTCTGCGCTGGAAAAGATTAGTCATTGAGGTTAAAGGAAGAATTGAACTTAATCCAAAAAATTAACAAGATGTCTTCAGTTTGCGCTTCATAAATATATTACATTGTCTTACAGTAGATTTTTCAAGGCTGTTTTCTCAAGATGATGTTATTGTAAATCAGCAGGGAGCTATTTGGATGGATTCGACATTCACAGATGATTGTTGATTAATTTAAGTCCAGTTTTGTTATAGACAGAGAGGTTATGAAACTGCCAAAAATAAAGTGATGTTAATTAAATAGCTGTAATTGACTAATTGTAAATGGTTGCAGATATAATTTCCTATTTTCAGCCCTTTTTGCACCTAAGCTTCCTCTGTGACTTGTTTCTTAAAACTAACTCCCTTGTTTATTTGCACCTTTGAGTTGGAGGAGATCAGTGCTGCTGGAAACTCTGTGTATGCCAGTGATGTTCATGCAGCCTTTGCCAGAAGCACTCTCAGATCCATTTTCATAACAAGCGGGCCAGCCAACAGCCGAAATCCCAAAGCCTGCTACTGATGTTGATGCGTTTCTTAAAGTGAATGCTACTGATAAAACTCCTCTCACGTTCAGATTACAAAAAGGATTTTTTAAAAAAAGAGTCATTACGCATTGTACATCTTTCTTGTTTTGTACAAAAAATGGAGTCTAAGGTGTTTAAAGACTTTGCAGCTGTCTTCACATTTCAGTGCCATTAGTCTGCACATGGATCCATGGTGATTCTTGTCCATTAAGCAGTCCTGGGCTGCAGCCTCGAGCGCAATAAAAAACTGGCAGCTGTTTGTTTTGTTGGTTTGCCAGGTTTATCACCTTTGGCAACACTGTTTATGCAGCCATCACACTCTTAATAGAATACACATTAGTCTATTTAGTGAATACTCTCTGTTTATGCATCTGTTCCTGTGAAAAAGTAAAGATAAATTCTGTTTATATGAACTTTCTGTTTACACAGAGATAAATTTGGACTTTGAGCTGAAGAAAAAAAGATTATGAAAAATGAAACATGATGACAAAGACTGACAATGACTCACAGGTAAGGAGGTAATGGTATCTATGAACTCTTACTTTTTACTATTTTGTGGGTTTCTTTTGTCTATTTCTCACTGTTTTGTGGATATACTTGAGAGCTTCCCTGGAAACATTTCTATGGTACAGTCAAGTGGGAACACACAGCCTTCAAAAAGAAAAAACAAACACCCTTTGCTTAATTCTGGACCATTTGAATGTCTCAGTTGTTGTGCTACTGGGTCACATTTTACATCGCACTGAATAAAAAGCTGTTTCACACAGGTAGGTAGCTGTTAATAATAATAATAATAATATCTACATTTGTTAAGGCTTCCAAATAACTGGCCTACACTAGAGTTAAGGTTGGACCTAAATAGAGAATAAGGTTTCCTTGACCACAAGGCTCTTAGAAAAGTGTTTCCACCAGAGCTCACATTTACCATTTCTGTAGGGACAGAGGTGAGAGCAGTTATGCTAAATGTAGATTATGGCTGAGAGACTGTACAAGAACAGAACTGTACTTTAAAGGGATACTTCAACATTTTGGGAATTACTGTTATTCCCTCAATTGTCAGATCAATTCCAGCCAGGAGCCAGTTAGCTTAGCTTTGCACAAAGACTTGAAATAGGGAGAAACAGCTAGCCTAGCTCTGTCCAAAGTATTTTACTGTGCCCTTCCAAAGAGTTTTGTACAGATTAAAACTAAGATAACTGTCTGCTGGTGGTAGCTTCATATTTACTATACAAATACAGTGGTATTGATTATTTCTCTCGCAGCAAGTATTTTTCACAATGGATCTTTTCTAAGTACTACTAAATCTTACCCTGCCAGTGTTCACTGACTTAGTAATGAGACAAGGAGCATAAAGAAATATAAATATGTATGATTGAAAATAGAGGCTGGACAACTCAAGCTGATACCAACACATTCTGCAGTCATGTAATGATACCATCTGCTTGTATGTTCAGACTGGCTGAGAGAGAGAGAGAGAGAGAGAGAGAGAGAGAGAGAGAGAGAGAGAGAGAGAGAGAGAGAAAGAGCGGCCATACTCACTAATTCAGTCAACGGCTGTGTGAACAAATAAATGATCGCTGCACACTCTCCTGTGCCAACTCTCATGCTTAGCGCCTTATTTTCTCAAATAATTGCACCTATTTGTTCTTAACAAGACAATAAAAGCTCATTTGAAAAGGTTGAGGTGAGAGTGAGGAGGTCTATCTCCATCTATCTCCATCTCAAGGACGAGCTGATTGTCTCTGGCCAGTAGCTGCATCTCCATACAGAACGTCATCCTGGATGCCAGACAGAGTGTTGACAGATTATAACTGGGGGATTCATAAAGAGACAGTGGATCTAGGGGAATTACTACACACTGCATTTGATGCACACCCAGCCAAAATGTCAAGACTTGGGGCTCAAAGCCTCACTGCATAGCCTACACAAACTGCTGCACACCAAGGACACAATGTCATTTATCATAGCTTACATCCTCAGAATCAATTCTGGCAGATGTCAACATGGTTGTCACATAAATAGTTGAACAGATTATTATATAGACTGAAAGGAATGGTTTGACATTTTGGGAAATATGCTTATTTTCTTTCTTGCTTAGAGTTAGATGAGAAGATACCACTCCTGTGTGTATGATAAAGATAAGGCTATAGCCAGGAGACAGTTAGCTTAGCTTAGCATACAGGCAGAGTCGAGACATAAACCAATAAACTTTTTTTTTTTTTTTTGAAAGGCTTAAACAAACAGGACATAATGTGCTGAATGGTGAGCCCTAGAGCTTCTGGGAGATTTTTCTTTTCTTTTTCTTTTACCTTTAGACAGAGCTATACTAGCTGTTTTCCCCTGTTTCCAGTGGAAGTGCTAAGCTAAGCTAATCATCTCTTTAAATCAACCTTCATATTGACTGTACACATGAGAATGATATCAATCTTCTCAATTACTTCTCGGTAAGAAAGACACAAATATTTGCTTTTAGAAACAGCTTTGCTCTTTTCTGACTCTCAATATACAATGTGTGTATCTTTCCTCTTTTCTTGCGTTGCAGGTTGTTAAGTGTTATGGAGACAAGAAGAAGTTTCATGCCTTGCGGACGTTAAAACTTTTAACTTGTACTGAAGCATCTAAGTGTTATATTTTTTGACATGTAAAAATGTCCTCAGGTTAATAAATTTTCATTTCAGTCAACCAGTAGTAAAGGCACTTGGACTTTTTTTTTTTTTTAAGTATATGAGAATAACTCAACACAACTAGACCTTATTTTAGCCATGTTTTAGCCATGGTGTTGTCATCTGGCGGCTGCTGTCATTACCAACCCGAGTGCACCCTGTGCCTGTTCCCAGCTCACTAATAAATGGTTCACTTAGTGCTGCCAACATGAACATGTAAGTTCATTAAGCAAGTCGAACCCACTGCTGGCGTTCTGGCCAAATGTCACAGCTACTTTATGAGCTCAACCCGTCACTGCCTCTGGTATATACTTCAGCGGCGAGTCACAGCTCACACCTTGTGTCATTTTCTGAGTGGTAGTCATAATGAATGGTGCCGTCTGCATCTCTACATATGGTAGGCCTATGCAGTGATTAACACTTGAGATTTATAGAAGCAATTCAGGCATCCTCCCGCTCAAATAAATGTTTATGAATGTCTTCTTTCTGAATTTAGTTGTTCATATTTGATTTACAAAACAATAAATTGATATCCCAGTAAACTGAGCACATCTCGAGCTTCTCACAACATGTTGAACTTGAACAGCTTGGAGGCCCAACGAGTCAGACTTAGTGCACAAGATCATCCGTTTCTTATCTTTTCGGATGGAAGGGGATTTCATGAATCCGCTCAATTGTATAGCAGACTCATTTCATCAAAACATGCACCCCTGATTCTGGCATTTGTTTAATTCATTTGCTCCATGACATACTCTCCACACAGCCTGTCAGACAGCATGGCATTTATCTTCCTCGATATCGCTTGATCTAAATATTGAAAACACAAAGACACCAAAGTGGGTTAGGATCTAGGCGAGTACCCAGAAATGTTCAATGATGCAAAACAGTGCATGGTAATAACTCTAACACACAGCATTTCCCCCAGCCAGGGACAGCTACCTGAGCAAACTGAGCTCTGTTTAGACAGCTGCTTGATGAGCCAGAATAGAAAATGAGGGCTTATAATCACCCAAGTCTAAAAGGGCCTCTTCACCAGCATAGCACTTGGGATGAAATGGTGTGCAGAGTCAGAGTCCTTGACGTGTTTTGATGATTTTCATGTTGTTTCCCTTACGACAGCAGGCTGGGATCTAAGCCAGGTGACAGAAGGTGAGGATGTATAGCTTGAGCTGCAGTTTTTTGCAAGTTGTGTGCTAGTGTGTACAGTACTGATCTTGGCTCCCCTTGCACAAAAGCCTGCCCCACAGCTCATTAGAGCTATTTTTGGAGATATGATGAGTTTTGACATGTTGTGTTGCAGTGTGCATTTGGATAAACTCGGCAGCAAGTGAACTGGGCTAACTATGTTTGTTACTGATGAAGTCATCTTGTACACAAAACATCTAAACAAATATAGGGCTGGTTTGATGTGCAAGATTTTGGGGGGTTTGTAACATGGCAGGAAATGTTTTGCAGGATGTAACTGTCCTTGAAACATTTGTAGCAAGATTACACAGCCTATTTTTTGAAAAAAATTCCCCCTAAAAATATGAGATTCCACCCGCAAAAACAACAAAAAAATTTCCATCCATTATCATGATTTTGAACTGTTTGGGCTCAAGGTCTAAACTTGCCTCGAGTCTCTCTCAAGGAAAACTAAACCAGTTCTCTCTGAATAATGTCCTCAAACAAACAGTAACAGAGTCTGAAATCTCTTCCCACTGAGAGTGTTTTCATGCATAATGCAGATACAAGCTGCTAAATACATCTCCATATTCAGATTACAAATAGCTATTTATGAATAAACATAAAATTTCCTTGGTAACTGGGCTTCTATAGACCACAAAAGGCAGAAGTCAACAGGATAAGGTGTTTATTTGCTTCAATATCCTGACTAATAATGGCAGAGTGATGCATTGTTATGTATCTTTTCCAAACTAATCAGGACTTCAGTTACAATGATTCTCTTTACTTTACTCCTTATTTATCTAAATTATACTGAGTCAAGTGTACTCAAAAACTCCTTTGCTTCATTGGAACTGAGTATGACTCACAATGCCCTGTCCATCTGAAGCAATTTATTTTCCAGCCATATAATACAGCACTCATGGTTTGTGAAATATGCAGTGGACTCGTTCTGGACATTTACAGCATGATTATAAAGGACGTTTCATTAATTTCTAAACCACACACGACAGTACAGAAGAGTTCTGGTCTAAAATCCTGGAAGTGTGACATTTGTTCTGCATGTTTTTTTTAAATTGTCATCATTCATCTATGAACCATGCCAGGGGTGAAAATAAACTTCCCTCCAATCCTCAGCAGTTATTTAGTGCTACAAGGATCCTCTCACATTCCCTCCATGCTTTTCCATCTCTTTCACTGCTGCATGTTACAGCTTTGATCTTCCTTCATACTGTTTCACAATGCAAACTAAATTTGAGTCATTATTTCAGGTGAGCTGTGCCAATCATGAAAACCCAAAAGTCCATTCAGCTTAGAGACTACATCTAAGATTGCTGGAAAAGATGAAGGCACCACCACAGGCATCTCTAGTCTGTTTTTTTGGCTTTTTTCTGCAATTCATACCCCCACGAGTTACAGTGCAAGATGCCATGTCGGATAAATGCCTCCAACAGGCAAGACTGTGATGTAGCTGTCAAGATTCAGAGTCACGGATGTCCCCAATGAAGCCTTTTTGTTTTGCCGAGATTGTATTTCTCTTCACAGCCGAGGAAATAATACACAGTTGTTGGATTTGATCTGGGTGAAAAAAGTGTCTACAGCAACTATTGCTCAGAGGGCAAGGTGATCTATCTAGCCCACACGAAAACAGTTGCCTATTGATTCAGCAGTTGATTGTCAGTCAAGGTCATGTTTGAGTCTTTTTGTCCCTGGGCACTCAAATGAAGAGCATATGACAAGAGTACACACTCTCTATGTGGAACTATTTACAGCATGAAATTAGTCAGACCTGTCAAATCTCCGCAAAGGACAGTGAGAGCTTTTCACAGGGACTGACAGTCAACAACTAATGGGTACTCTATATTCATATACTATAGGTGAACATAATGTGACTTTCCAGCAGGCACAGCAGACTGCTTTCATAGGTGTTTGTGCGTCAACTCTACCACATTCAATGTGCGAGTGCACGTGGTAACAGAATGTTCACATTCACTTCACAGCACATGTTGCACATTAAAGCTAATGCCACGTTCCATTAGACATAATTCATAACTCATGTTGTCACATATGGAGCCCTGACACTAATAAAACATGGTTAAGTCAAAAATATAACTGAACACTGCAATAAATAATGTTATTTAAATCATTTTAATGGAGTGTAAAGAAAAATTAAGGTGTTTTTTGCTATAATCATTAAAACTTTATGTATTTTACTCTTTTATTTATCTTTCACAAGGTTCTTTTTTTCTTTTTTTAATTTGCTCTTAGCTCACATTTAATTATTAGCATTTTCCCCCCACCCAATCCCCTTTGCCTCACCGCATTTAAAATTTCCTTCATCCATATGTGATAGTAGGATGGCCATGTTCATGTTTATCCACAGCATTAATTGGTCCAGCAAGTGTAGTCTTTCATTATCAACACACAGCCAGTGCCTGTAATGTTAACTACCCATGTAGGCTACTGTACCACACACTGTTGTGCCATCACTGTGTAAACTCTTTTAGATAGCAAGCTAAAGCTAGCAAAGGTTGCTAACCAACACTATTCAGAGGTTCACAGATGCCATACTTCTGTTTTAAAAAATACTATGTTTATTTAAATATGTTTATCAATGGAAATAAGTGTTGGATTTTTGGGATGTCTAAGAAAAAGCTTTTTGCTTTTTTTTAACCAATTGATTACATGTTAAATATTACTTTTGACATGCCTAATGATATTATTTATTTATGTATTCTACAATATTTCTGACTTGTCTGATAATTTTCTACTTCTCGTCAGTTTGAGGCATCATAGTTACCATACTTTTAGCAAAATCATTAACATCAAAACACTCCACAACCACAGTTCAGATATTACTGAATTATTCCTTCACTGCTGCTTTGTTTCTTTGCCCAAGGGGTTGCTGCAGTAAGCTGTTCAAGTCGATTACGAGCTTACACTGACCTCACCTTATCAGTGTGGCAACCCGTGGGGCTATATTAGCGCTTTGTCTCAAGTGAAAGTCGTCCACATCATTTTCAGGATCGAATAAAATGCAACAATGCAAGAACTGCATACAAAGCCACTCTGACATTTTCTAATTAACAGTCTTCTCAGTCCTTAACTTCAGACATACTTTTTCATCCCTGATGTGTGAATGGGAAGAAAATGTTAAGAGGTTTTTAAAAGATAATACTGCATAAAGCATTTGAATGTAATCACTTGATAGATTATTTCAAAGGGTCAGTTTCGTAGGTCTTTTGTTTGATATAATGTCTTTCACGTATGTTCAAGGGCTAAGGCCAAAATAGATTCTATTGCTCAAGGGAAACCCTACATGAAACACAATTACAAAAAATATGGAGTCATCAGTCACCCTGTATAGCGTCTAAGTCCTGTGAGGTGTTGACATTATGCTGTGGGGGTCACAGTGATGTAATTATGAAAGTAAAAGAAAATCTTTTTGTGAGGTCGCTGGTTCAAATCTGCACACGTGTGCTGCCTTCAACAGCCAGGGTATCAAACTACAGTTATGGGGCTTGGGGAAAACTGCAATTCTCTATAGTGAGTGCTGCTGGAGACCCAGTGAAGATGAAAAATGCATGTCAGTAGTGAAAAATCCCAGCTCCCTGAGGGGGACTGAAGCTATGAACCACAAGAAAGAGATTAACCAATGTAGCTGTGAGAGAGAGCGAGAGGTGAGCTCCCTGTTCTCCCCCGCTCTCCCTCTCAAAAAGATCATTTCTGAAATGATTTATTTTTTAATAAATGTTCAATGACAGGTGTGAAGTAATTGGGCAAATAATGTTTGTCAACTTGAAGGGCCCAAAGGAGGGTTTGCTCTCACAATGATAAATCTGTGTACAAAAGCAAAGAAGCTCAGTAACACATGCATTTGACAAAACACTGACATTTCATTTTACGGCATTCCTTTTTGTCACTAAGCATGTCTCATAGTCATGCCTAAAAGGTAGAGCATTGTGTTCCTTTGTTATTGCATTAGGCAGAATTTGAAAACATTCACAAAGATGACATAAAATTGAAGCAGCTTCACTGGCTCTAGTAATAGCAAGTTATGAGCTCTAACCAAGAGAAGATATCAGGCACATTCTTCATCTGAATATTGGAATGGATTTTGTGAAAATGCTCTTTCACAGCCTTTTATCTGGCAAGAACTTACCAAGATGTGCCCCTTTAGGAGGGCATCAGCATTGAAAATAAGGGAGAAAAACTTATCTCATATCCACCAATCACAAGGGGGCAATCGGGTGGATTGCTGTGAGCTCCGGCTCATCAATCTATCAACGTCAAGGAGGTAATCCAGGGGATTGCTCTTAACTCTGGTCCCTCACACTCCCATCTTTCAGATTCTTATCACCCGTCTGTTCCGACTGCTAACTCTGTGTCAGCCCATGAAGCATCAACAAGCTTCAGCGCTCTGTCTACACCGACACCCCCTGCAGGGAAAAAGGATGGGCACTCAGCTGGTTGATTGTCAGGGCCATTATGCCACCCCACCAAAAAAAACATCCCACAGTCTCCACTTCCACAATTCCCTCCATTAACAAGGGAGTTTGCTTTCCACTTCCCCTTTGATGTGTCACACTCCGCTGCAGATTTGTTTTTAATATGTGTGACAGAATCCACTTAACTGGTAGTGAGAGGAAGACTTTTTTTTCTTTGGAGCAACAGCAGCCATTCAACCCCAACACGGCATTCACATTCTAGTCTGTGTTATGTTAAACCACAGTTAATTATAGATGAATTCACCATCAGAGAAGCAGCCATTAACACATATAATTGGCCACAGCTCCCAACCAATATTCTGCATTTTATTTAAAGGAATAGAAAAAAATGTCTTAACTATTCCTTGTAGCAGTTTTTCATATTCCATTGACAGTAAAGTACAAACTAAACCACACAAATATTTCTATAGCTGCCTCTGGCTGTGATTTCACATCGCCTCATTGAATCTGAATGTACACAAACTGTATTTTGGTTTTAAATGCAGTCAGACTCACACTGTAATCATTGCCACAGTCCAGCCACCATGTCCTTACAAGCAACAAGAGGGAGAGTATTGTAAACACAGATATGGATAAACACAGCCAAATGAGATGCAAGTCATTTTCAAGTCAAATGTGGGTATATACAGCAATATGATCTCATTAAATTCTGCCTTCAAAGCTTTAATAACTCATGGGAAAAATAACTGCAGAGGGAAAGATGTAAATGTGAGCTCCCTCTGCACTTGGGTAAACTCTACAGTATATGGGGGCTCAAATAGATGGTCAGTGTTTACTAAGCAGTTTGATCCTGAAGCAGTGTGAAGTAGGGTATTGTACCACAGAGATTAAAACCTGTTTTACCAAAGCAAGCAGGAGCACTAGCTAACTCTTCTCACTCACAGGTTGCATCCAACGCAAAAAGACTAACGCGAAGCGATAGCACAGCTGCAGGTGAAGCTTAGAAGGAGTGAGGAGTTTGTGAGCAAAGTTAATCACATGACCAGCATCTCACACATCTGTCAGGTTAATGAGACAACGCCCTGGGGAATAGTGGCGTGTTTACATACAGCTGCAGGAAGTTTACCACCAGTTTTTACAATCAACAGGGTTGTCACATCTCTTGGCTGATTTTGTGTTTGGAGAGAAGACTTAATGATAAATGCATTGTTTCATTTTTTTTCATCATCACGCTCTGCATCATAACAAGATCTGTCAGGTTTCACATGAATTGGACAGAATGCTGATGGGAGCGTAACTGATGCTCCCATCTGGTGTTACGATCAATACTGAACAACGTCATCAACAGACAGTAATGGACACTCGTGGTTCTCCAGATTTAGACCAATGGAACGATGCCAACAGGTGCATCCTCACCTAGCTACATAAACCCTTGCAGGAAGGACATGGGCTCAGACAGTTCGCTTGATAACACCTATTTGCAGTGATTGATTTTCCAGGTAAATCCACTTTTATACTTTAAACCAAAGGCAGCATCAATGATTCCTCCCAGCTGGAACAAAAAGTCAATTCACAGCATGCTTGTCTTTTGTTTGTGTTGCCCCCCGAAAAAAAAGCATTAATTTGGCTTATTTTATACACCAACAAGTCACAACAGCTAGACAACAACTGGTGTAATATTAATCAAATAATTAAAGACAGAAAGTAAGAGTGCTATGAGGTCAGCAGAGTTCAGTGCCCAACAAATATTTGTGCAAATTGAGTACTGTGAATACCCTGGTCACTTTCTCAGTCCATTTCAGTAATGGATTTCGGATGTCTGACACAATAAAACGCCATCATGTTGCTTTAGTTGAATGCGAATATGATGAGGAAACTAAATAGAAATGGTTTTCAAGGTTGAAAACACAGTGCAGCAATGAAAAATAAAAATTTACTTTTGATACAATTCCCATTTTCATTTTTGCAAATCACCACAATAGTTATACTATTCCTAAGTTGACTCCTAACAAAGTAATCTGCAAGGACAATTTCTTTAATAAATATTGATTTCTAGCGGGTCATATGAGTGCTAAGGGGAAAATTACATTGTTAAAGTTTAAAACATTTTTGTGATTGGTTATGACACATCAGACAATTTTGACTTTTCCATATTTTTCTAAAATATAATCTTCAGACTGTCAGCAGGTATAAGCAATGTTTTCCACGTTAAAATAGTTTTGAAGTTGCTTTCTTTGCCAGCAAAGTAAACATCCAGCTACTGTGTGTTTAATACATCCCAGTGGGACTTTGAGGTGGAGGGTGAACTCAGAATATATGGAACAGACTTTGTGTGGATGACATTTGAGTGAATCTGGAGAGTAAAGGAATGAAATGTCACCATCTTGCCATTACAGTTCAAATACACATACTTTTGACAGTGGGGCATTTAGAATTAAATAAAACAGCAGTTTTAGTTACTAAACTAAATTCATGCTGAACTTCCCAGTTCCCAGACTAAGCTTTTGTTTCAAGAAAGTGATACTTTCCTGTGGCAACATATACAGTTCCAGGCATTTAAGCAATATAGACCACACTCACTCTAACTTATATGTTGTTCCTAACCTCCCCTCCATCAGGCTTCACTTCATATCTGCTCAAACTTTCTACTCACTTTTATTTATTTCTTCCAAGTGCAGCAGCAACTCAAGAGCAGTGAGGACGGTGACTGCAGTGCAGCTAATTTGACAAGAATCCACTCAAGACCCAAAATAATCTGTTCTTCCTCCCACTGAAAAGCTAATACTCCCATCATGACAAGACAACCTTTTATGAGATCTGAAATGAGGAATGAGACAGTTATCAAATAAATTGTGCTCATTTTTATACGGCTCCAGGGCGAGGCGAACAAGTGTGCATTAAGGGGTGTTTATCTAATCCTTAAAAATAAATAGAAAACAAAACGCACACAAATTCCCCAAATTAACCAGCGCTGCTCCTAATAAGACGTATTAAATAACAAATCAAACTGCTGCACATTTGGTCCCCTGGGTGAAATTATATTAGGAAAAGGACAAAGAGAAACATGGTGCTCTGAATAGCAATGTACAATGGAGTCAATGTTGAGTATTCAACACTACTGACAAATGACCTTTTGATTTATTTTGGAATTGACAGTTTTATTTCATGCACTTGTAACTCTAACTTCCCTATATTGTATCTGAAGTTTTTCTCTTTTTTTCACTGTTGTATTTGAATTGATGTTACTTGTTTAAGGATGCAATACAAATCAATTTGAGGATGTAATGTCTGCACCATTTATGAGCTCCAGATTCCACATCCTCAGAGCTGCAACAAAAGCTTTTCTCCAGCTACACTGCACATCTCCTTGCATACAGATTTCACCCAGCATGTCAGCCTCCACGTGAGGCTCATGAAACAAATGTTGCGGTTAGGTCTTGGATTGAATTTCTCGCCCTTTTCGGATAATGCACCATCCCCAGAACACCTCTTGCACATGTAATGAGTACGGGAAGAGAACGAATCGCACGACGAATGCAGGCAAGTTCATGACTAATGATTGTAAATCCATTCTGAGGAGATAAACACTGTCCTAGTCAACTGCCTGCCCACAGTCTAAGAAAGTGCCAGCTTTGTCAAATGTAGTCATGCTCTACCAAATATTAAACATCAAGGGTCTCTTGCTGACAGCAGCCCGACTGCGCACTGTTATCCAGTTGCCTTATTATACTGAATAAATCCTCTCTATGTCAAGCACCATGCCTGGATTTTAAGACCTAATTTAATTCCAGCTATGTGCAGCTCTGGCGCAGGCCGTGTGTTTGTACTCTGACGTTACAAGCATGAAGACAGTGATGAAGTGTGGTCTGAATGTGTCAAAAAGTCGGCAGAGGAATGTGCATAAAGGTATTTTTTTAAACATTTGACACCATCTGGGACATTAAATTAGATTTAAAATTAACAACGATTAAATTACATAAGGAGGTTTTTACTTCATTCAATATTTCCTTTGGCCTCCTAGAAAATGAATTTGTATTCCTATAATTCAGGGTTAACATTACAGTGGCTCTAATTAGATCTAAAGTTAGTAAAAAGGAGTGGAGATGGGAGTGAACCTTACAAAAAGCAAGATTAAGAAAAAGAACATCACAGCAGTGCAAAAGGTTCTTGACTATGCGACAGCCACCATTTTTCACAAATTATTGAGCAGACTCCTCCTGACCACGTATGCTTTGAATAAATTGCATTGAGCACTATGAGGCAATATTCCAAGGCGGCATAATACAACTGTGGAAATTGTTTATTTTCATCCATCCTCCTGCCACCATTCATCCATACTCCTGCCAGCAAATACAATGACATTGTTTCTGAGACAGCTGGGAAATGTTCTAGTCATCACCCCCAAAACCAGCCTTCCTGCCAGAATGCTGTGCACTGAGACTGTGTATAAGCCATCTGAGTTCAGCCCAGAGTGAAAACAAAGAAAGAAAACAAACCAGGAGACTACTTTTAACGCATGGGTTAAGCAGCAAAATGAATGATGAAGCGACACCGATATTAGCATGTGATTTTCTCAGGTAGAAAACTCAACTATGGTGTGATACTGAGTTTAGAATCACGTAATGGTTAACTGAAACTAAATTATTGAAAAGATAGCTGATATGCAACTAATATTTTTTGTGTCAGATACAGACCACCCTCATAAACTTCAGCCCTCATAGGAAAGACAAACGTTTATTTCTATATGTAAAAAAGAAGAGTTTAAAAAAAATCAGGCATCTTGAAAGAAAGAATCCAGGTCCTCTGTCATTTCAGCCAAATCCTGAGAAGTGCTTGGTGCTGCCTCTCGTGCTGCAGTGGATCCTCTGGCAGCAGAGTTATCCTGCGACCTCTGTGGAGTCTCCATCTCTCGCTTTATGTCCCTGCCTCCTCCCAAAACTTTCTGGCTTTCTACAAAGTACTGGTTGGGGTGGCTCAGACGAAAAATTGGCATCCTCAATCTGCTCCAAAAAAAGAGAGAGAAAGAACAAGAGAGGTAGGTCAAGAGGAAAAAAAAACAGCAGTCTTAGTTTTCACAGAAGTGGCAGCATGGTGGCATACTGGCCAACTGTTTTAATGTAACATCTGCTTCATTTGGGAAGAGGTGGAATGATTTGCTAATTTTCTAACAATTTACTAATAATGAACTTTCACAGCAAGCTTCCACCAGCTTCCATCAGAGCACAGTGAAAAGATGAAATACCCACTCAAGAAATAAAATGTCAAAAATCAATCATTATGTAAAAACTTATGAATCAAATAACAAATGAAGTTCAAGCTCTTTCAGACACTCTTTCTGTGACCTTTAGTGTTTAAACAATCATTTAATATGTTCTCAAAATCTTTCATAGTGAAGTTTTCTATTACCATGAGAGATTTGTAAAAGTTATCAGCGTCTTCCAGGTGCCACATTAAGCACTGTAGGAAGACATTTTACTTTGCTATTTTTACCTTCTTAACAACTAGAGTGTAGGAAATAATTCTGCACTAGGCACTAACTATTGTAATGTATCTGTGGGGGACTGCAAGGGCTACTGATCAATACTGACACTTAGAACATACAGTACGTCTGTTAAATCACTGCCTCTATCAGCTAGTAGCCACAAGAATGTGAATTCAATGTTTATGAATTGCCCTGTGAAGCAAACTAATTCATTTTACACTTGACTGCAGAACATATCAATTTAGATTTTTCTCATCAGTTGTTTGCATAGACTAAATGAATGTAAGAAAACACATGACCCCTGCATTTTTCATTAAAGTCAATAACCAGCCAGCAATCCAAGAAGCCCTGGGTGATGACTGTGTGTTCAAAGAGGATAAACAGTTGGTATTTAATATCTTCTATATTTACATTAGAGGATTTACAGAGAGACAGATGTAATTTTTCAAAGAAAAAGAAGCGCAGTTACTCTGTTACGAAACCCAGGAGGAGATGGGGGATATATATATATATACTGCAGGCTCCATTTAAACAACAGCATTAAGAATATTTATTCCCAAAAAAACTTTGCCATGAAAAATCTACTTTTATGTCAAATAAATAAATGAAAGGTACGGCTTTTAACCAGTTCTAGTCTTGACCGTGAACATGTCATAATGTGGGCATGGACACAGTTTTAGACAGTTTGTGTAATCACTAATGATGAGAGTGTAATGTTGGTAATGGTGTCACAATTTATGATGGCATGTTTCTCAGAGCTATTATACAGTGTATTTGCAGGTGATCATGTGTGATCATATTCTTCGTATACAATCAGTTACTGCAATTTCAAGGATATTAGCACCATCACTCGCAATATATCTACCTTACTAAAGGTAAAATGCCCCTCCGAAAATTAATCTTGATGACTTGCTATCCATTCAAAATAACTGTAACACCTTTGACATCATATAACAAGTTGTGTAAATGTAGTTAAAGTGAGTGAAAGTAAAACAGAGCCAAACTCAGATGAATGACATCTGTAGACACGTGAATACATTGTGAGTGTGACTGAAAGGGATGATGACTCAAGCATCCAAACTTAAACAGATTAAATTAAATAAGTATCCACAGGGGACAAAACAGATTTGAATGCTATAATAAACCTATAAAAATTAAGTGGCTATGACAGCCAGCTAATGATGGATGTGATGACAGTTCTGGGTCTCTCTCCTGAGCCTTAAAGCCTCTGACACAGGTAGCCCCAGTTACTCCCCGCTTCAAATTAAATCTGCACTTACACTGTGTGTCAGCTCAAAGTACTTCTGGCACGCCAGCTGATAGTGCATTCCTTTGACCAGCTCCAGGATCTGCAACAAAAGGTAAGAGGATGGAAAAAGAAAAGTTCAAAGACACCAGGTTAGAAAATTTTTCAGTTTAAACTGATACACTTCAGATACTGGCACAGTACATTTGTGCAAGATAATGCCAACATTTTGTGATTTTGCAATCTTGTAATCATTTTTTTTTCTTATTGGCTTTCTGTCAACTACCTACACAAACATTCCTCATAAATCATAAAGACAGCGGTGAGCACATCCTTCAAGAAATCTTTGCAAATGTAATGAAAACAGATCACAGGCTTATTTGGACTAATTTAAATATTCATGCCCTGTGTCAACTCTTTGTAGAATAACTGTTGGCAGTGATTACACCTTCAAGTCTTCTGGTAGATCTCGATTTTAGGATTTCGTATTTTCTTCCCTCCTGAAGCTCTGAAGCTCTGTTAAGTTGAAAAGGGATTTTGAAGCCCAGGTTTTTGGTTGGGGTCATGCAAGGGCTCTCACATTCTTGTATTAAAAGGAATGAGTGTCCGTGTGACACACTCAGGGTGACTTACCTGCTGAAAATAAATAAATAAATAAATAAATCTCTCCAAGGTCTTCAGCATTTGGTAAAAGAGACTCTTCTGAGGAATCTACCTGCATTTGGCTCCCTCATTATTCCCTATTTTCCTGAAGGCTGCCTCCAGCATGATACTGCCACCAGCATGCTCAACCACTATGGCTGCTTAGATCAGCGAGAGCGGTAATAAAAGGTAAACAATAGCTGTGCTGTGACTTTTGTTCCTCTTTTCTCTTTAGCAAAAGGGCATATATTACACTTATGTGATATAAGTGCTTTACCCTCTGTGAGATTTACTCGAGATGGTTGTTGGGGAATTAAGAGAAATATGTCCACACATCCACAGGATACTTAATCATACGATTACTGCCGTCTTTTAGAAATAAGCCAGTATTATGGGAAGATGTTTTGAAACAACAAGGCAAATCCTCATCACTTCGGTGATTCTTGATATTCATGTAGCGCCTTCAGGAGGTCGAATTTTTCACTGATCCTGGGAAATATCACTTCCTCTAGCATCACCATGAGGTTGACATGTGGGTTTGAGTGAAATATCTTGACTACTATTGTGTGGATTGTCATTAAATAATGACTCTGGTGATCTTTTCATCTAGTGCCATCATCAGGTCATTACTGTAATTTGTCCAGTATTTTAGTTTATAACCAAATGCCTGCATGTCAGTCACAGGTTGGTGTCTGCCATCTGCTCTCTATCCTGCAGTGGTTTGTGCTGCTACTACTTTTAACTAGTGTATTTTCTGTACTATATACTGTAGATAAAATGTTATTAAGACTCAATATCCAAGACCCGCTGCTCTCAGCCACTGTGGGTGTGTTGAGTTGTAGTACCATTTCCCAGTTTCTGAATGAACTTGACAAAGATTTTATAAACCCACTAAAAAAAAAAAAGATCAATGTTTATTTGCTGAGATCATTGGAGAAATGTTGAGGCAAATAATGGTGGCAAGAAGACTGTCCGACCATTTCAGACACCTGCTGTAGATAGGACAACACCCACCTGACTGATTCCACTGGGAGACACTTTGTAGAACTGAAGCTTCTGCTTCAGCAGCTCTGGGTCACTGTGACGAAATGGACATCCTATAAACACAAAATGAGAACCAATTTAAATTATTTGCCAGATAAAAATAAGGTATCACTTGTTTCACTGATGAGGGGAAACTGAAACACTCAGCATGTGAAAACAATATATGCAGAGATTGTGGTAATGATATCCACAGTCAGTTGTGCCACTATTTCCAAGCCAAACTTTTTAACTAAAAAGCCTGATAATGAGAGCTGAATGGCTTATCACATGGGTAATGGCTTCTTTCAACAGACATCAGCTCACCATGATGGTCGCCTTGGCTGGGTGGGTTTGACAAAATCACCTTCATACAACTGTAGGGGGTGTAGTCTGCTCGCTTGCCTTCTTTGCCAAACATGTGGCGGACGCCGTAGGCATATGCTTTGTCAAACTACAAAGAGAGAGAGGAAGAGAAGAGGGCAGAGAGGAAGAGAAGGCATTAGTGAGGATGAGAGTGTAAGAGGGGCAAGGTTGGGGTGAAAAGAGACATTGTCATACATCATGTCAGTTTTGACAGGGTGTTTTCCTCAATGAAATATAGAGCTATTAGAGCGAACCTGCTGTAGAGGTGTCGCCACACTCGAGATAGCTGAATTATGGATACCGTAATATGACCATCCTTCCCTCTCAGTGCTTTTGCCCCTTGTTCTGCAGAGCACTTTGATACAATATGAAAAGAATGTTTTAAATAAAAGAATGGAAATTCCAATATAATGTACCAGTATTCAATGCAATGTGACCACAATTTCTAACTAAAAATGTAGCCTTTTTTTACTGGTCACTGGGAAAGTTAATTACTGGCTCTTAAATGTAGAAGATCCATGTTAATATGGGCTATATTTGTCAGCTAAAGTTACTAGTTACAAAAAAGTGGCCAGCTGGCGCCCTGACATTTTAGATGTCAGTTTTGATAGCAGTTCCAAAGAGATATTTCCCATTTAAACTTCTTTGACTGAGGCCCAAAGAGGGCAAATTATCCATTACCTTCACAATAAAAGCAAAAACTAGAGAAAAGAACAAAATTATTTATATATTTGAACTTTTCCTCTTTACTTTCCCATTCTATGACAACTCAAATTTATTTTGTGAGCCACTGAGGGGGAGCTGATCTCTAACTTAGTAACCACTGGATTGAACTAAGTAACTGTATGTAAAGTAGTAAAAAAGCTCAACCTCAATCAGCTACAACAGTAAAATGCTGCTTACTCATTGATGCATGAGTGATAATAGTCTAATAATGTTATGTATGATAACACAGACACATCTGCCATTTTTCTGTGGAGCAAGTACTTCTACTTAAGTAAAGCATTTGTGTTCTTGTTATGTTTTTGCTGCTGACCAAGTATCTTTGGGTTTTGGGTTGTTGATTGGATAAAATGAACACGTTGAGGAGATCTCTTTTGATATACTGTGATGGACATCTGTCACCATTGCTGATAAAATAATTGATGATGAAAATGATCATTAGTTGCAGCCACAGGCTTGTATACAATCTGCATGGTATTTAAAGCTTAATAAACAGGACATACTGAGTATCCATGTTTTGATGAGGATCTACAGTATTTTCTCCCTTTTTTGATTGACAGTACAGCTTCAAGCTATTACTGACAAAACACAAACAGGCTGCATTCACAGTCAGACAAAACTAGACCTTGTCTAGTTTTATTCAATTTATTTCTGACCACAATGCAGCAGGGTTAGAATTCAAACAAACTGTGAATCTTTATATGATCTCCAAAAAAGCAAAACATAAAAGTCAAAGACACAAGTGACTGACATCAGTAAACTTAAGTGTCAGACTTTTGTAAGCCTCCACATCATATTCTGTCCAGTTTGTTGCAAACCAAAAAACCATTCATACTTTTTGATGGGGGTCATTGTACAAAACCTCCACAGTGAACTCCTTTTATACGTACAGTACTTCTGCGCAACCATTAAAAATGAATTACAGGGGCCCTGCCTCGAAAAAATCAAACAGTAAAATACACACAGTGTGCTTCAACAGTGGCAGAACACAATCACCATGACTGAACCCATCATAACACATTAATGTTGCAATAAAACCCCTGAACTTGCTAATGTGACAAGCTGCAATGGCAATTTAAAAGCCCATAAAATCTTCTTTAAGTACAATAAATCAAATATTAATTATGTAGAGCTTCCAAGGATTCAAGGGGCTGTTTCCTGATTTAAGACCCCCCTACTCTATTAAAACGAATCCTGGAACTCTACTGGCACTAAAGTGTGTTTAATATGTATTATGTGAAATAATTAGGACATAAAAATATCCTATGTGATCTAAAAAAAAAAAAAAAAAAAAAAAGTGGTACAAAGACTTAGAAATGATATGGCACTGAACTTTCACTTCATACTGGTAAGACTGAAGTGGTTTTTGCCAAACAAGACATCTGATTTCCCCTCAAAACAGAATTCAGATTTCCCTCAGCACTGAGATGTGGTACAGCTCAGTTCACAGTTTGTTCTCATCTTGTCCCATTTTTACTCATATTGAATGCAACTCCTTTAAATTAAATATGATATTTTCAGGGCTTCTTCTAATCACCAACTGTGTTCCTACACTTCAGCCTACACTTTAGATAATCCTGGATAAACTCTAATACAGTTGACCTCCAAACTGATGGAATTGTAGAGAGTCTGAACGCAAGCACAAAAGACACATTAAAGGAGCAGAGCCACAGCTCTTCTCTTGGCTCATGGGGCTACATCACTGCAACATCCCCCCACACTCTAGGACACATTCACAAAAACCTGCGGCAGTGGAGACAGAGAAATAGGACACAATCAAAGGGATTACGTACGTGTGTGTGCGTGCATGTGTGTAAAATTGGCATGGCTTACTTAGGCTCAGTCCATAGTGACTAATGTGCCTGTAGCTCCAATCCCTCTTATATGTAATACCATTAAAATACTTTTTAATCTGCACTACAGGCCCTTTCACTCCCTGAAAACAATAAAAGGTGTAGGACTATAAAATACTGCAAGTGCACAAAAGTTAAGAAGTTTGATGTTGCAGAGTGTGGACTGCTTTTTAAAATGGTCATTTACTCACAAAGTAGAATTTTATACTAAAAGACAATGGAGACAAATTATACTGAGATGAAGCTCAGCTATGCATTCACATGGTCCTAGTTTCTCAATGAAAGCAAATGCCACTTGAACGACTTGTACATTCAGCGTGAGAAATAAAACTAAGAGCAATTCTTTTTTGTTTTTAATAATTTATATCAGGCAATTATGTTTTAACCAATACATTTTTTTAAATAGTTAAAAAAATTAAATAGTTGAACACTGTCTTTTACTTTAAAGACTTTCTAAAATGAAAAAAAGAACAAAATACTCACTAAAACAAAATGATCTCTTCAAGAACAAAGTTTTTCCAACGTGAGGCAGACCCATTGCAAAGAAGGAGCTGGAGGCAACTTTGAAATGCACTACAATACCAGTGATTAAAATAACATGGTGAACACTTGTATCCAAACTTTAAGAGCAGTTAATATAAAGTGTCATCTAATGAATCTCCTATGTGGTTGGAAAAGACCCTAGAGGAAACCAAAGCTATAATGTGAAAAATGGTGTCAGTTAGTGGAAATTAATTAACCTGAAGTTAACATCTGTAAAACAAGCAGTTCAAAGCAGTCCCACCCTACGGCAAAACAACACACTAAAATGTGTTACAAATAGACACTCCTCCAAATGAATGGGCTAACTTCCGTGGCAAGAAAAATGGATAGATCAAGTTGATTTCATCAATTTTCTCTCTCCCTCTAGTCTAATATTACATTGCCTCTTCCTCCAGGCCTCCCTTTCGGCATCGCTGCCTCCCATCTTTTTCTCTGTGCCAGTCGCATACTAATGAGCAGGCTTTGTGCAGCCTGCCACAAAGTGCAGTCCCTGACACAACACATACATCACTGTGAGAGCTGCGATCTGGTCAGCACCGTCCTGCTGCCTCGGCTGTGGAACAAGAGCTGGGTTTTGTGCAGAGCCCATCACACTTTCTCGGGGAGATTGTACATGGGAACCGAACCACCCCAGAAATAGGGCACCAAAGAGGGATGTAACATGAATCCAGTATACTGTAGCTGCCATGAGACTCTTACTGAGGGCCAATAACAGATACTAGGACAAGAGAGAGTGAAGGCACAAGATAGAAGGACACTGCTTTATTACTCTAAAAACATGCTTGAAGAGGTGTCTGTGCCAGGGAGTATTTGGCTTTCGTTTCTCATCTTTTGTGTAACGATACAAAAGACGGGACATTTCTGAATGGCTCAAAAAACACTCTGACTGAAATATTTATTTTTTATATTGATATATTTTTTGAAGGTGTGGAACTAAAAAATAACCATCCCACTATTTTGTTGCAGTGTTACACTTTCAAAAGAGCTACACAGGTTACTGATAATATTTTAGTCTCTGTGTGTTTCTCCTTATAGTATTAGAATACCATAGTCATAAATACAGGCAATTAACAATTACAAGGATTAACCAGTAGGCCACTGATTTTTACAATAATATAAATAGGAAAGTATTAATATGTTGTAAGAGAAAGCCGAGTTACTTCTCTTAAACGGTGCAAGAACAAAACATTTTGAGCTCTTTGTGGCTTCTGTGTTTTAATTTAATTTAATAAAAAGTTTGTGTTTGTGCAGTTAACGTTACATATTAGATTTCCTAAAATCTGTGCTATACAAAAGTGATAATACCAAATTCCTGAATTTGTTCCTATTCACATTATGTTCGCCAAGGATTTTTGGCAAAGCTTTATGATTTTAAATCTTGTCAATAACATTAGCACTGTATATATGTGGGCCACTCACAGTTACCAGTTGCATGTTAGTGTACTTTGTTCTCCGTTTCTACCAAGCTGTTGTTTGCACTCAGCAAAGAGATGTGAGCAACCTTACAAGTGACAAAGTATCTGAATTTCAAACAGCTGAAAACATGAAAGCCTCTCTGTATGTCTATGCATCAGAGTCTGGTCACAATTCTTTAATGTGTCTCATTACTACTAAAAACTGTGGCACCAGCAGGAAACAGAGGCCGCAGATATTCCCACAACATGCCTGGACAGTTTGGCTGATGCAAAACACATCCTCGGACTGGAAAGAGTGCAGACTACCTGCAGTGGCATGGTAGGGATGCCAACTATGTGATCTGCTGTACTAGGTTAGTATAAGTCATTATCAAAAGACAACACAGCTTGGGGATCAAGGCCCATCCACATGCACTGCTGTGCCAGACTACTGCACTGGGTGTCTATTAAACTCAGCACAATTAAATGATTTGTTGGCACCTTACACTCTCTGCATCTTTTGATGAGTACTCAAAATGCAGCACACTTATGTGTGAGATTAAGCTCTGGATGGGTGTTTATCAGAGTAGGTCAGAGGGTTAGACAGATGGACAGTATTTCATGCTTTTACTGTAAAACAGACATTATTACAAAAGCTGGCCAAAAGCTCACATGGCTGATAAGACAAGTCTCCCACTGTGTCATAGTGCAATTAGATCATGCTGGTTTTATGTCTACCTGTCCAGTAGCTTTGCAACAAACAATTACTTTTATTAGCAATTACTGTCTTTATTTTATTCACATGGTCTATGACAGAGAATGGTGAAAAAAAAGCCCATAGTCAATTAACTGACAATAACTGCAGTACTTTGGTTGTTTTGGTATGTATTCAGGGAAACTTTGGGTGAGTAAGGCATGAGCCAAAATGCATAAATTGTAACCTTAACATTTTTATTCTTTAATATATATGTTAGAATTTTTACTTTTTACTACTATAGATCGTGGTGCAGAATAAAGTTAACTCACAGAACAACAAATTCCTAAGTGACTGCAGTTGAGGATGGTGCATTAAAGAACTACTCAAAAACCACAGGGAGGTCTGAATCAGCCATATCTCACTTAAAAGATAGGCCAGCCAAGGTGAAGCATACAGGGACTGTCTAACAGTCTTAAGTGTATAGAATCATAATTGCAATCTAAGCAATCATCTATTTAATGAACAGTTATTTTCCTGATGGTCAACAAGGAAATGCATTAATATTTATAAGACCAGACTTTTAAAACCATGTACTCAAGCCAATCTAAGTTGGGCACGCTATGTAACAACGTATCTGTGATTATTTAATGACCTGACAGAGGAAACACACCTAATGCTGCAGCTGTCAGAAATGCAAACAACAAAATCATCTCAGAACAGTTACATAAATGTTGGTGTAGTTTTCTAATACATTGATAGTAAAAGCTTTACAACAAGACTATATGTTATGATTCATCTCCACTGGACTGCACAGCATGAAATACAGTCTGTTCTGTTCCATCATGTACATTGTTCCATCTCCTGTCTCCATTCCCATTAAGAGAGGTAGTTCTCCTTATGTAGAAAAATTTTTATGTCCTCACTTTGAATTTGTTTTCTATTCAGAGACACAATACCTGAACCCACAACCACTAAGTCTTCATTAGCCTCATTGCGGTACTATTTGTACTGTGCAATGAAACCAGTGAACTCTCTTTTTATCAATATAGTTTTGATGGGGTCACTCCATCACTAATAAAATAGCTTAAGTGTTTCTTTTGACTGATCTTCTAACAACAAAACATTCCTGTATAATATTATAGCATTAATATTATCAACATTACCTTGTCTGCATCCACTTTGCCTCTGATGAACTCTGACCTCCAGAACTGCAGCGCCTGCTCCAGAGAGAGGCCGATACCTTTGAGGAAGAGGCCGTACTGCATACGGCCTCCGTGACGGAGATGGTGGTTCTCTCTAAGAGCCTGGTGGAGCTGCCTCATACACAGTGGGAAAGACTTTCCTGAAAGCTAGAGGCAAGCAACAATTAATGGCTTACAAGTAAAAATGACATACTATAATTTATCAGTACCTGTAAATATCTATTTTGATTCTATGGACCACATATTAAACATAATGTGAGCTGACCGATTAAAACTAATGTGGCACTCAATGCACTTTCTATTCATTCCTGGCTCTGGGCCACCAGAGTTACTATACAAACCTCATTTCTCCCCTTTTACACCACTCATTCCCCAGCACCCTGAACCTGACATTTCAAGAATAAATGGTCAAGGCAACTCACCGAATCAATTTGTTCCAGGGAGATTTTCCCAACATTCTTCTGGATGCTGTAATCCTGTCCCACATAGGCATGACTAAAATGAGAAGAAATATGAACCATATCAGGACAGTGACAAATAAGACTGTATTCCTTTAGTAATATTAATGCAATTTCAGAGGCAATTGGGGCTGCTATGAAAACTGATCATATTGTCTGAGGTATGTTTCCTCAAGTCCAATCAAGTCTTTGATAGAAGATCTGGTTAAGACCTCACACTGAAGACCAACTACTACTGGATACAGCTACAATGATGAAAACTTAATAAAAACATGTGATTATTTGCCCTGTAACCTCCTGCCAAACAAACTTGAATCTGCTAAGCTGCTATCAGTAGATTTTTAAGTCAACGATTTTGGTAATCCACTGAGTCCCGTGTGGCGCTGCTTCACATTATATTGTGTTCCCCCCACCTCAGAGATTAGTGACCTGCCCACTAATCTCAACAACCTGCCCACTAATCCCCATCAACAATCAGGCAACATGACTCCCCCCCCCCCCCCCCATTCATGTTCTTACTTTTATCTTAAGTAAGATAAAAACCCCTCACTGTGCTCTGAATTGCTCTCCTTTGCTACTGAAGCTGAAATGAAGTTTGCTGTGACTCAGCTACCTTAATGCAAAGTTGAGTGCTGTTGCTGATTCACATTAACTTTCAATAGTGAGCAAGATTAAGATTTTTACATTGAGGTATCTACAAGAGTTGACACGTTAATATCATATGTTGTCGTTGGATAAAATATATTAACTATATGGACATTTTAGATGTTTTTCTGTAAATTTTCAGTATTGCAATGGAGGTCTGATAAAACCAGACGCAGATTTAGGGCACTCTGATGAAGTAACAGGCTTGTATTGCATTTTTTGGCAAAACATAATCATCCACACATCAAGATAAGCAACACTGTTTACCACACCATTCCTGTCTTGTGGAAAATAAGACAGGCACATCACAGGCGCTAATCACAGTCTGCTCACGGTGAAATATAAAGCAGGTATTCCAACCATATGGAGTTTGACTTATGAGGGCTACATACTGAGCTCTATTTAATCCATTATTTCTTTAATCTATTATCAGACCATGAAAATACATTATAATTTAGAATTATAAATTAATTAAGTAGTCTATAGCAAAAAGCAACTGCTGGGGGGAAACAAAGCCCCCACTCAACAGCCAATACAGAGATGTAATACAGTGCATGAGAAACTGTTGGTGACATGATACACATGTTGCATAGTCCTAACTGCTTGAAGACTGAGAAACTATGACAATAGAAATAGATAATAGTGCAGACGTAGCCAGGCACCATAACTTCCCACAACATCTGGACTTGTCTACTGGGACAGATTGGGTTGACTCAGACCGGCCACAAGCCCCCAGCCCTCCATGGTGCCAAAGATCAATCCTGCTAAATCTCTTTTTCAACAGGATCCTGGCAAAAATGACAACAACGTTATTAATCCTGCTGCTTACCTGAGGTGGTTAAGGAGCGGTTGGAGCCGTTCGTCAGACTGCACTGCTGGTAGTGAGCGGGCTGTCAACTGCAGAGACACAAACATCACATGAATGACAAAACATTATCAATATTATTTATTGATTATAAATATGTAAACAATTTAAAGAAACAAGGAAATATACCATGGTAGTGGATCAAAAATAAATTCCAGAATTCCAATTCACATTTTGTCTCAGTCTAGTTCAGTAAGATGTGAACTTTTCCAACTGAATCAGAAAAGCTAAACCACACATCTACGTACTCCCACAATCCCCAACAAAAGAAATACTTAGTCTAACTGCTTGATAAACACGACTCCAACTGGCAACATCTTCAGCCATTTCAAGGTCTGCCTTACACATACACAAACTAGAATGGCACTAAGTACAATGCGTACCTCTGCCAAGGGCAAACAATCCTACACGTCTGTCTAATGATTCATTTGTCAGAAAATACAATAAGTCATAAAGAGCAGGCGTGAAAGGCAATGAAACACATTTTATTCTTAGCTACATTATTTGCCAAGAAACTGACAAAAATGACCTATCTTACAATGTTGAGGAGAGTAATAAAAAATCCTGCTTCCCTTTGACCAGATCCACACTAAAATTGAATACATTCTTCTGTGGCCCATGTCCCATCCCTCCACCAAGTGTGGTGCAAATCGGTTAAAAGCTTTTTGCCTAATCCTGCAGACAAATAAACAAACTAACTAACAAACAGACACTGGTGAAAACAGAACCTCCTTGGCAGAGGTAAAAACACCATAATATACTATATCCTGTCTGTTAAAATGAATGTCCAACCAATAACTGGAGTCATATGGAGAAGCAGGTTTCAATTTCATGCCTTTTTAATGACACATTTTCAGTGATGTTCCCCCTGTCCCCAGTGGAGGAAAATAACCATTATAGTAACACAGAAACAGTCACTATGGCACAGTTACAAGAAAAATTGTTTTAGAGCATTATTCCATTCCAACAGTTAGTGGTCCGGATAATTAGCAGGAAATTGGAGAATGGCCGAACTGGACCAAGTTTATTTTGTTTTTTTGTTTTTGTTTTCTAATCCTGCCAGTACTACACCAAGAAGACGCACAATCTGAAAACCAATGTCTAGTCATTATATGGACAATAGAATGGATTCTACAGCCAGTGCAGATTTCCCAGAGTAGAGACCTATGGGATTCTTCATCTAACTTGCCCAGTAGTGAGTTCTAGATGAGTGCTTCAGTTTGTCAATAGGCATTTTAGATCAGTGGCTTAGCAGAGTCCACATTCTGTCATGAACACAGGCGTTACCTCAAAACACACTGACTGAACGTGACTACTGAGTTAAACACAAGGGATGGACCACAGAACAAAAATGAACCTTTGTTCAAACTGCCAAAGAATTTTCTATGCATAAAGCAAAAACCTGTCCATTCCAAGGTAGACTCAAACAGCTGCTTTGGGAAGACAATGCATCTGGTGTCTCTTTGACAAAGTGCTTTTTAGTTGGAGTTCAAACTGAAAGACGCATAAAATATATGTATGTGCGCCTAAGTATTAGATCTAGCTTGATATAGTGGTATGGACAAGCTTATTGCAGATTTATCTGTATTGGTGAATATGTTGGAAAATAAGTTATGATAAAGTGCTGTACAGAAATGCTCAACCAGGTTTTAGGTAATTTAGAAACACAGTCACCATTACATGGTTTGCTCAACAGACACCAAAACTATATGGAATATTTATGTGTACCAATACAAAGAAAGTTAAATACTGCTATATATTTTGTTGGTAATGATAACAAATTGCATACAAAATCACAAATAAAATGTGTATATGGTGCATATGTACTCCATTCAGTAAAGATGAGAATAAAACACCTTAAAGATTAAATTAACTCCTCTGTGACACATGCCTGACAAGTGAAGAAGTGAAATCTACTGATGCACCTTCTTTATAGCAGACTGCTGTGCTGCGTCAATGGCAGTCATCTTGTCAAAGTGACCAGATCTAACAATCATAGCTGTATAACAGCTAAAAATTACGAGGTTGATTTTCAGCAGAGGGTGGAAACTCTGCTCCCTCATATTAATCCTAGATTTTCTCTACTATACTGTATAAATTCAAAGGCTGTTTCATGAATGTGGTTTTTCCTCCTCTGCCCCCAAAGTTTCCTGTGCCAGTGCCATTAGTTGATGTTGAAGAAAAAAAAAAACTTTTTCTATGATTTGACAAATGTACTTGTTCTGATTTAGCAATGGTTTTTCCAACGCAACTATTCTCTTTGTCACCATTATAGCTACTCTGTAACACAATAAAAATGATAATGTTAAGACGATTACTTCGGGTATAAAATCCACACTTATTGCTTGCTGATTCAAACCAGTGTAGTAATGATTTACAGGTCTTTATATTGGCATATTTTATCATTTCCTCTCTGTGGCTGTAAATCACCAATAAATAAATTTTCTGCGCCTCCCTAAAAGAACAAACCTATTCATAAAATGTACAGAGCCACTGCCTTTGGTTGTTGATCATGCCCGTGCCTGCTCCCCAGTCAGGACCCCTCACCACAATGTAACTCAACCTTTTCTCCCCACATGTATTATAGAAAATACCCCTGCCATCATGTTTCACATCCTTCAGGGCATTCAATGCAATGCAGAAGAGTGCAGATATTGTGACTTCACAGACCCCCTTCCACTGCCTTTTAAAAAAAACATCATGCCTGTAGGGACAATAGACACTTTCACACTAGCTGTCCCCAGTCTTCCCTGCAGACATTTTATGTCATGTGTGCATACTTGTTCCCCTCATTTGAACCCTGAGTTTCCTCAGTTTCCCTCAGGGGCACTGAAGGGAACAACCACAATTGCAATTTAATAATATGCCTTATGCAACCAGGCTTACTGTATACACAAAATGTATTTACATAAACTACATGTACAGGGAGTGAACATAACAGAAACACTTTACAAAATGATGTGAAGTGTTGTAGTGAGTCAGAAAGCTGTTGATTAAAATCTATGGTACTTTTTAAAGGTCCGAGTTGCATTGGATTGCATTATATTGTTAGAGGTTGCTTTTATTCATTTAAAGCCATGTATATGCACATACTATATACATAAAGGTAAATTTGTGCTATATGTTTACACCATGACCTCCAGCGAAGTGTGTCTGAAGTTGTCATGTTTCTCTCAATTATACATTCTTGTCTTTGAGCTTTGTGCAATATTATGTAAAATCGTTATTCATGGTTTCTAAAACAGTGAAGAGTTGTAAACACTTACTGCGAGCGCTTTAGACAGTCTGGTGCGAAAATCATTGAGAACAATGGTGACGATGTCCTGATGAGGGATGTACACGTAGCCTGCTTTGAGGTACACCTTCCTTGTTCGCACTAGGTCCAGGGCATCTTGAAATGGAACCTTTAAAACAGGAGTTGGAGAGAAAACTGTTTTCAATAACTAATGCATTTATAAGATACAGATTCTAATATTCCATTTGCATGTACAGGGAGTGTTGGGATGTTAATGCCAACCCTTCGCCCTTTAAAATTTTTTGGCTGCTTAAAATGTGACCCATGGACTTATTCTAGTGATGTTCAATAAAGTGAGTGCAATGATTTACATTCTCACAACATAGAGACTGTCAGCAAAAAAGCATAAAATGTAAATTTAAAGTTAAGTTGCAGGCCATGACATTTTCCCCTTTCCTTCTCATTTTGTGAATAGACAAACTGTCATCTTAAATCTACTCAGCTGTGAAAGGTTACGACAATGATCTGTCAATCAGGCAGTTATTTTTCAGGCTCTACATTCAAACTAATTTAAGACATTTCTCTACTACGTGAACATTTAGTGATTCGACAATATCATGTCAAAACATCTCTTAAGAAGTAATACAAGCTCCTCAGATGAATTTGGAAGATTATGCATTCTCTACTAAGTTGATTTAAACTGCCTGAGGGAGGAATATTTGCTCATTCATTTCATATTATAAGATGGTCTGACTCTGTCTGACAGAATTTCAGCCCTGGAGGTAGGGGAGTTGAAGTAAAAAAATAGAACTAGGCAGACAAATCAGTGTTTTACTTAATTGTAATCAATATTTTATTTCTAAGAGTTCACAGTTCACTACCCTGCTTGACTGGTCCTCTTGGGCAGGTCAGGATTACACAGAATAGGTGACACTGAGAAAGCTCTTGTGGTAATTATTTCAAGATGAACACTGGACCAAAGGCAAAAGTTAAAAGCCTATTGATTTCCAACACTTCTTTTTTCCCCAAAAGGACACAGGGCTTTCTGTAAATTCTAACTATTTTACTCTTTTAGTCATAATGAAAGATTATAAAGTGTGTGATCTGGGTTGTGGCATGTAGACAGAAGTGTCATTTATCCAAATAATCATTTAAGCTGTTATACATTAGTTTGTAATGGCCTTAAATGGGTACCTCAGCAATTTAGCAGTGTACTTCCATTAAGCTGGCAGACAAAGAAGAGACTGAACTAAAGCAGCAGTGGCAGAGAAACACAAGATCCTAAATGGTACAACTCAAAAGCATCTTTTCTTACACCTTCTCTGACTAACTAAAGCCACAACTTCTAATTTCCACAACCAACTTTTTAAATGCTGTCTCTCTGAGAAAAATGTGAAGTCTCAAACTGAAAGTGAGATAACCCAGATGATGTCATCAGGGTAAAACTGATGGAGTGCTCATTTAACAAAATAATCCACTCCATTACAGAGGTCCTGTTGTTAAAAGATTCTGGACACTACAACTTGAAAATAACAAAAAATGACCATAACAATGAGCTTCAACTGGTAAAAGTGGAGCTTTTGACGAGGAATGAAAGAATCACTTTGAAGATTATTACAGTGGAGAGGGTGACTTTAACACAAAAAGATATTCTGGTTGACTGTTAAGATACAAATGTTAAAACTGTCAAAGTTCCAACAGTAAGAATAATAAAAACATTTGTTTGTTGTACTATATCTAGATGGCTAACTTACTACTTCACCTTGTGTAAAGGAACAGAGACTGTTGAGTAATACTGTCTTATCACGGCATAAGCACTTAACGTTCTTAGTGGACTCAATGGACAGAGATGAATAACTCACTTTATAGAAGTCCTGACGCTCCACAGTGACTCCACTAACAGCAGGACTGGAGTTGACAAGTTTCTCCTGCAAAGCCCTCTTCTCCTTGGCATTAATCTGAAATGTTATTGATGAGGATGATGAATTTCATTGAAGAACTGCAAAGGCAGAACTGTGCCACTGTTAATACATTGAAGGTTGAGGCTCATGGAAACAAAACATCATTTATCAAGTGGAGCTACCGTTTTCATCCTTTCTCGACATATTATATGTTGATGAATTATTCAATAGCTTTTTTTTCAATTTTTCCCTTTATGAAAATCTGTCGCATGCTTGCCTTAGGTGGGTCTAAAGACACAGTTTAAAAAAAGAAAAACAAAACATGCTACTATTATACATTTATTCTTCACATGTGAGAATGAATACTTTCACAGTTAAAAATAGCATTTATAAGCATTTATCATCTCTGAAATGTTTCTTTAACCTTTAATCTCTTTCAAAATTCACACTTCTAAACCAACATTCAAGAAAACCCTTAACATTCATGGGACCGGGACGACCAGTGATCAAACAGCTCCATCTAGTGAAAAGACAGCTAATTACCATCATTTTGTAAATAAAGGCAGCTTGTAATGTCCCACTACACACTCACTTATTCACTGAAATGTAAACTGGTGAGGAGTCAGTTTAATTTAATCCTCAGGTAACAAAGGAGAAAATGTTTCTATCAAGAATTTGAGTTACTCTTGATAACACAGAGAAAACATTAATGAAGGGAAACATTCGAGGCAAAATAAAGGCTTCTAAAAACTTACTGTGACATATTTCAGATTATTTCCTTGTAGAAATTCAAGCTTTTGTTCAGGCTGCAGCTCATTGAAGCGGTAGCGGAAAAGATCAATTTCCTGTTGTATAAACCACCGCCTGAGATCTTCCCTTTAAAATACCATTGAAAATAAAAAAATGTTTAGTTGCATTTCATTTCATTTCATTCCCATTTATTTCCATAACAATTATATTCTGTTTACAATATACTTTACTTACGTTTGGCAGTAGGCAAGCCTGAGAATGAAGTGGGAGATATGATCCTTTCTTCGTTTTTCAGATTCGCTTGGTCCAGTCTGAGATTTTCATAAAGTATTTTACGTGACATTAGTTTTCAGTTTTCTCGCAACTTCCTTGCTTCTTTATTTGGTGGCTAACCGTGTCTGTTTATATACAGAATATTTGACACAGATGCTATTTTTGTGTAAACATTACGGCAGATTTTTGATTGGATGACCATTGATGTACCAAACTGGGACAGCACTACAAAGGATGCCAAGGGAAGGATTCACGTGACATACTGATGCAACATCACAGGAAATACAAGATACTTAATTGCGTTTGGGAGAGTGTGCATTCTCCATTGAGTTAATTAAAACAACGGACATGGAATTCCAAAAATGTTTCAAGTGTTTCTTTACAGAGTGTAATTTTATTTGATGTGTTACTTTAATTCAACAGGAACCAGTAAAAACTATGAATGAGCTCAGTGTTTGAGAGAATATATAATGTTGGGCAAAGGTGTTGTACAAGACAGGTGCCTATCATCACAGGCTTTACCCTCAGTTATGTTTACAAGGTATTAACATTTTTTAAAAGTTAGAGTTTACTATCAATACCTGTTTGCAAGCTCTTATTAATAGATGATATTGTGTAACGTGGCTTCTGCAATTCTACCCACTGACTTTCTCAGTGATTGCTTCTTTTGTGTTTTAATGTGGGTGTTTGTGTGTCTGTAGCACATTTTTCCTCCCAACAATTAATATTGCATAAATAGTTGGTTCCCACTAATATTTACAATGATACTGATTATGACTTCATGCAAACATACATACATTTTCTAGCTGTACAAGCTCGATCTAAATGTCAGAAGACTCAACAATGCAGACCGACCCATGCATATATACATAGCACATATACATATACATCTCTCACCAACCCTTGTTTACAACTCTAACTACCTGTATGGATCAGTGCAGTGTGATGAAAGCCCTGTAAGCTATATCTGAAAGCCAACACCTGGTAAATGAACATAGAGAAATCGCTGTGTGATAAAGCTTATTTGACACTGGAGCTTAGCTACACTGTAACTCGTGACAGTGTATAAAAGCTGCACTGCAGGGTTTTGATGTATGTCATGCTTAAAGTACTCACAGCCTCTGGCCTGTAAGGAAAGTTCAGGTTTTTAGACTCATTCTCCAGCTTCCTTTTGTAGTCCTCTGACAGTTTCACATAGCTCACCCCCAAATTCTCAACGGTCTTCAACACTGCAGTGGCATTAAAAGAGAACAATGTAAATTTTAAGATGTTAAAAATATATTTCATAACATCAGAGAAAAGTGCACCAGATTTCATAATGTAGATTTCATTTGAGTGGACTTACATCTCAGTCTCTCCACAGCAAAAGTCTCAAATTCAGAGAGAGAGATGTTTTCAAGAGGAGGCTGCCCATAGAACTGCAGAGCATGTCCATAAAGCTCCGCCTGAGGGCTGATAGTTTGCTTCTTCCTTCTGCCAAATTCCATTGTGCCTGACGGTGAGAGAAAACGAGAATGTTTAATGTACCAGCAGATAATAGGCCACTTGTGGTCACCTTTCTGGCATATTTGATGCAGCTACAACCTGTAATTTTGAGAATGCACACACAGTAAGGTGCAGATCAGTATGAATTTCATTACGAGTGCAGATGAAACAATTAATTGGTTAATCAATTAACTGAGTGACACAAACCCAAGAGGAATCTATTTTGACAACAATTAGCAATCCACTGACCCTCATGTTATCTGGTCAGACATGTGAAAGAATCTTGTGACCCACACCAACACCAAAATAATTAAATGACGGCCGAAGCTCTGATACTATCTTAGTGCCATTCAAACAGTGCAGAAGTGTCACAAACCTGTCTTATTTCAAATTAGTTCACGCACCACACATCACTACAGTTCAAAGACAAACTATCACAGAATATGAAGAACATAAGACAGAAAATATGCATGAATAAGACAACTTCTCCCCATCAAAGTATATTTTTACCTGCATCTACTTAGGCTAGAAAGCTCACCTTGGCTAAACTCGATAAAAACTATTATGAAGTCGACTCCAGTATGGATACACAATCTACTGGAGCAACCGTGTGCCCACTAGAAAGACGACCTCTGTGACTAGCTAGAGATTTTTTGTGTTACAGTGGGTCCAGGCCAGCAGCCTTGAGGCTTAATTTTGTCAGTAACAGAAGCTAAAGTTAACAAGACTGTATCCTTAACGCTAACTAGTTAGCTAAGTTAGTCAACAACACATATCCCTAACGCAGAACAGTAAATTGTGCGTTGAGGAAGATGCTAGCTAACACACACTAAACCAACTCCGAGGCGACCGAGCTCTGAAACAACCTGAGTAATGTAACACACAAGCAACTGGTACAATAATTAATTTGCAATAATGTCGTTATATTACCGATTGGATGACTGAGTTGCTGCCTCTGACTCCAATCCCGCCAAACAAAGTGGGGTGTTCAACAGACGCGGGTAAACGATGACGAACACCGGAAGAGAAGCTCTGTCATATATGTGGGCACTCGATTAGTTGTTCCGCCCGAGGCGCTACACATCTCCCACTGATGATAACATCCAAGAAAATATCAGAAAGTCTTCTTACTTTTTACGATATATATAAAACAGTTGTGTTTCCGGAGAAGTTCCGACTTAAAACAAGCCACGGCTTATACACTGTGTCATTTATGTGACTCTTTTATCGTCGCCGATCTAGGTGCAACAGGAATGGCAGGCGCAACTGTACTACATAACAAACGCACCCAGGACATGTGGGTTTACCCACAGCCAAAGCATTTTTTTCCCAGGACGTAATACGTAGAGAGGTTTAGGTCACAAATGCAGTTCATGCATGCATCAGTATCGACAAGCTAATACTTGTACTATACAATCCTACTATACTCCTCTAACTATACTATTTTGCTTTTTAAGATATACATTTACTTAAGCACGATTTTTATTGAAGAAGATCTGTTACTCGCATTGGAGTTTTTTTATTGCTGTGTTTGTACTTTATTTATTTATTTATTAAGTATCTGAATACTTCTTCCAACACAGAGATGAAAACACACAAACAACACATATGATAGTTGTGGAAAAAATATCAGTGTAATTAATGAGTTATTTTTATTTTCCTTTTTCAAATGTTTTTTCATTGAGAAACATTTTTTGAACGATATGTTAGTGTAATCATGACATAAGTCTTCAGGGGCTGCATACGAGGGAATTACAGATGTAACGAAATGTCAAGGACCTCCACATTTACAGTCGTGATTTAAGAACTACAAATGTTCCCAAGACTCCTCAGTCGAGACGTGTGTTTCATGTTGACTCTCTTGCTTTGGGCACTCTTTGACTCTGCTGCTTAGCAACAAACATTAGCGAGCTAGCCAGTTGCCTGGTTAGCTACTCTCATGCGCAACGTAGTTAGCCGAAACGCAGGATCGCCGACAGACAGTAATGCCAACAGATAGTAATTTTCATCCCGAAAATGTCACAGATATTACTAAGTTGTCGACGTTAATTAAACTTTATCTGCCGCTCTGAAGCGGAGGACGCTGTCTCTGTGCAGCCATAAGCTAGATACCATTAACGGGCGGAGCAGAAGGTTCTTTTCTCTGGGAAAAGTGGCTAACCTTAGCTAGGTAACCTTAGCACCAGAGTCATTACCGTCCTCTTCCCACTGAGAAAAGCCGAGGGAGATATGTAGATATGTGATTGCGGGTTATCTGGCTGGTTAGGTCATCTAATGTTGGCGGACATCGGATGAGTCGTAACGTGATTTTACAGGTAAGAAATTGCCCGCTCTGTGGGTTTGCTAGCTCTTAATCCTTGCTGGCCAGCAACGTTTCCTTCATTCAGCTTTAACGGACTACACCAGCAGCTGCTCGGTACTTAAGGCTGCTATTCAACAGGTCATATCTTGACCAAGGCGAAGGAGCCGGAGCTGGGTTAATAAAGCACAATGAAAAGTTTTCTGAACGCTTAATCCCCCTCACAGACTTTGGGAATACTGCCTCACCTGCAGCAAGAGTAAACCGCGACAGAAAGAAGTACTTACATCCCACAACATTATCATAACTTAATTCTCACTGTACCCTATAATGTTGGCTTCAGCAGTGGCCGCCATGAGGCCTTGGTAAAGTAACGGTGAATCTGTGAAGATGACTCACTGTCTAGGAGGGGAGTTGTATTATCCTCGACATACTTACCAGAGTTGATTTATATGTTGGGTTGTAATGCATAAGATACCATATTATGTATGAGACAGATTCTCTGTTATGGCTTCATGGCATGAATGGGGAAATAATGATCTCATTGTAGGTGGCAAAATATGATAACCAGAAGTCCCACAATATAGAAAGAATTGTCTGCGGATGTATTGAAATGATCTGTTTCACCATGTAATTAGTGTTTGTCATACTGGAGTTGATGGTAATGGGTGGTCTAACTGGAACTGGGAACTGTCATTTCTATCTGGCATTGTCAGGTATTTTAGAAATCATTGTGGGAGAAGTCTGACATATTACTTTGTAATGTTGCAGCACACCTTGTAGAATAATTAGATTGAGGTATGAAAGAACTGCAAATGTTTAACTTGGTTTGTGAGATGGCAAGCTGAAAGAAAAAAGGGGGTCTGAGACTTTACTTAACATGAGTTTGATCAACTATGGAGATTGCCTCTCAGGGTGGAATCTAAATCTAGAGTTTACATTTCATGATCAGTTAATTTGAAAAACTTGAAATGAATGGACTTGAGTGTGCAAATAAAGCGCAGGTTGTTTTACTGTGTCATAATGACGGCTGCATCATGGAGCCCAATTATGGCTGATGAATAATATCTTCTACCGCAATACATATTGTGACTCAAATACAGACCGGCTGTTGGACACCACAGTCACACAGCAGGTTGTCAGTGTCCATTGGGAACAGCTTTCTCTCAATATGTTGTTTAGCATTGCACTCAGCAGCTACACGCATATAATTGTGGAAGACCCAGTTGCTATGTGGAGTCTGCTGCTCTCAGTGCTAATGGAAGAATAAACACACTGTGCAGTCGCTCCAAATAAGTTCCCTATAAAGTTTACAATCATTTGTTCAATTTTAGAACACACATTAAAGGACAATTTCAGTCATAAAGCCATTTATCAGTGTACCTCCTCCCTAATAAAATTCTTATGGTAACCTGTAGTGCTGGAAGTAATAAAATTTCAAATTGGATGAGATATAAAGATTAAAGTTGGATCCTTTTAGACTTTTGGCTGTTGACCAAATGGAAGAACCAACTGCTTTAGACTGATTTTGTAAAACAAAAATTGTTGTGTTTGTTGTCTCCGATTGCATTGATCAGTTTGGAATATGGAAGAGCGCTGCTGTTTTTGCTGGATATGTTTTATGTGCCACACATCAGTGTTTTGTTTATTTTACTTTTCCAGGTGGTATATGTGTTTGTGTCACATCACTGAAACTACCCAGGGAGAGTGGAACTGAGAAAACCAGCCAGACAACGCCACCATGTTGGAAGAGGACATGGAAGTGGCCATCAAGGTGGTCGTAGTCGGCAATGGAGCTGTTGGCAAGTCCAGTATGATCCAGCGTTACTGCAAGGGCATATTCACTAAGGACTACAAAAAGACCATTGGAGTGGACTTCCTGGAAAGGCAGATAATGTAAGCCGCACAGAAGCTCTCATTCCTGTCAGTTTTAGCCAGTATTAAGTTACTGCTGGGCTCTGATGTACTACAGTTAAGTCATATATTGCAATTTTTCTGAAGTTATTGCAAAACTCACAGACAGCAATTTCATTAATAAAGGATTTTTTAACTTTACTATTGAGGATCTTATAAGATGCATGATTTTAGTAGAATTTAATTAGCAAACAGTGAGATAAGATGTTAATATGTTCTGTCACAAGATACAGCTCTCACAAGTGAAGGTTTGGCAAACATACATTAATATTACAGAAAAGTCTGCTGTGCTATGCTGGGAAGGATGTTGTTATACTAACTAGAAATTATTACATACTTTTCCCTCATCGGCTGCAAATCTTTTCAGTGTAAATGATGAAGAGGTCCGACTAATGCTTTGGGACACAGCTGGACAGGAGGAATTCGATGCTATCACCAAGGCCTATTATCGAGGTAAGACCTGCTTTGGGTCACTGACCTCCCTGACCGCTGAGGTTATTTGTCACAGATTTTATGGTTTACTGGCAGCACAGCACTTAACCAAAGCACATGCTCTGGCATACACAGCACTGCAAACATGTCTAAAAAGTGAATCTCCAGTGAAGCTGTTCTGAAGTTGACAGCGTTTTTATGTCTTCAGGGAAGATTAATTATGTATCATACTCATATCAGAATAAATTAAGGCTTTTGTTTTTTTAAGAGTTAACAGCTTGAAAACATGATTTGTCATGGTGTGTTGTCTTGCATTCCAGGTGCTCAAGCATGTGTACTAGTCTTCTCTACCACAGACAGGGAGTCATTTCAGGCTATTGACAGCTGGAGGGAGAAGGTGGAGGCAGAGGTTGGAGATATTCCCACAGTTCTGGTGCAGAACAAAATTGATCTCCTGGAAGAGACTGTTATAAAAAAGTAAGTTTTCTTTTATTGCAAATATCCCACAGTGTTAAGGACAAATTGTAATGCCTGTGAATATCATACCATAAATTCAAGAAATGTATTTTCTTTGCTTGCATTGCAGCGAGGAGGCAGAAGCTTTGGCTAAAAGACTTAAACTGAGATTTTATCGAGCTTCAGTGAAAGAGGACCTTAATGTCACTGAGGGTGGGTTACTGAAAATAATGTTTTTATGCAAGTGAAACAGACTTATTCTAAATGTTACTGTCCTAACATTTCTTTTTTTCTCTCTTTTTAGTTTTTAAGTACTTAGCTGAGAAGTATCTTCAGCGACTCAAACAGCAAACAGCAGAGGAGACTGAGGTGGTCCACACGACAAGCAATAAAATAGGTAAGAAATCTTTCTGCAAATCACCTTTTATGTCACATTTTACGTTTTTTCTTAAATGAGATGACGATACTCATAAATTGCATTTTCCCAAAGGTGTTTTTAATACCACAAGTAGTAACGTCTGCAACCAGAACTCCAGCAATGGCAGAGAAGTCATCACTTTGAGACCTAACAAACAAAGGACCAAGAAGAGTAAAAATCCTTTTGGAAGTTGCAGCCTACTTTAGATAGAATCATTTAATTTTAGTGACAGACTATTGTTTCTAAGACTAGATGGGTCATTGTTCTATTCAATGGAGGTAGCCACATTTAGAGACCAAAGCCCATACAGACTGGGAAATACTACTCTATATTACTTTAATAACCTGATGTTAAATCTCTATCCCCAAACTGATGGTTGAATTTCTTTTGGTTCAGCCCTGGAATCTCCATCAATGATGTGCACACAAAATGTCAGTGTTTGTACAATCTTGGGTCCTCCTTGTGGTTTCTTTAAGTAACAGCTGCAGCTACAGTATGTTATGTCATGAATTTAACCAACCCGCCCAAAAACAACTGTCTGTGGGTGCTGGTGTTTTTTTTCTTTTTTCTTTTGAATATGACTTGATATACAAGCCTCTCATCAAAATATGTAACAGCAAAGGTTGCACTCTTGCTCTGTGAAAACATTTGCTCCTGGTCATCCATTCATGTGTTTGACATTTCAACCGTGCAATATGTTTGCATGTATTGTAGAAGATACACAGATTATTTTGTACCATATTTTTCTAACTGTCAACAGAATATGGTTCAGACTATACTGTTTATCGTGGAAAAAAACACTATCGAATCCAGAGTTAATTCTCTGTGCAGAAGTATTTTTGTACGAATCACAACAGTGTTGAGTGATATTTTAAGTGTTGACATAGTGCCAAATTTCCATTTTCTGAGCTGTAGTTAGATATAAACACTGCAGTGATTTGGATGTAACATGGAATTAATAGAATGTGCTCCTGTGTATAACCAAATATCAATAACTCTTGACACTAAATAGTCCTTTATGTCTGCTTATGATCCACTTATTTACAGATTTGTTAACCAAATTCTTTTCACAAAGACTTTCTCAAAGTCTAGGACTTTATGATGTAAATCATGAGTTGAATTAATAATACTCTGCTCTTTGAGTTGTAGTATAGTAAGTCACAATCAGTTATGGCACTATGTTTTGATTTCAGTTGTTTACATTTGACATATTTCATATTGAACTGAGCTTTTCTTTGATTTTGGTACAGCTTTGAGTAACTCATTGGTTAGCCTCAGTAAAAAAGATTCAATACCTATGTATTCTGTTTTCACTATACTTCTAACATTTCACACACTAAATATGGTACAAGACTTTTGTTTTTATTTTTTGGTTTGGCTTGTGTAGTATTTTATCTGTTATTACAATTTTGTTAATATCATTCTGCTGCTTTTTGATGGGGGAAAGGGATAAGGAGTGGGAATAGAGAGTTGGAAAGACTGAACGCTCACTGCTCAGTAGCATCTGTATCTTTAGTATGGAGTCTAAAGCAGAGCATAAACCCTTACTCTCTGAAGGTGTTACAAAAAGCTGACCATCAGGATTGGATATTTTTCTGTTGAAGTGCCTGAATATGCAAGGAAATCCAGTTTCTTCTCACTACATGAGGGTACTCCAAAAATAATGTCTCAAACTAATTCTCAGTCCTAAGCACAGATAGATATGACTATATGTTATTAATTTGTCTGCATCAAGCATTTTTATATTTTTTTCCCCCCAAAACTCATTATCTGAAAGATGTCGGTTTAACCAAGCACAAAGAAATCTGTGGTAAAGGCTTATATTAGATTGCCTGTCTAAAATTAACATTTCTTTATTAATAGATAATAAGTATTTTACATGGAATTAGAACACATAGGACCTCTGGGATGATTACATGTGCGTGCATGTTTATATCTTTCTAAAAGTTTTGTAACTGATCTTGGATCTGTGTAAGAGGCTCATTCAATAATCAAATGACGTTCAGATGGGACTGAAGATAGTCATTTTTTTCACTTCATAGCCTATTGTAATGGGTTTAAAGTATGTTTAACAGTTGTACCATTGGAACAAAGGTAGCGTCATACTTCAAGCTTTCTCATTTGGTTATATGTAAACAGTTTGGTTTTGAAGAAAAAAAGAAGAAGAAACAGTGGCATAACTAATGCATGCATGCCTTTTTCCATATCAGTAAATGTTCAACCATGGTTGCAATGCCACAATGCCTTGTCCTTGTTTACATTCTCCCCCACTGACCACTAGTTGGCATTTTAATCCTACTCTTGCTGTTTGTTTAAAACTGCCTGCACAGTAAATCTGTAAATAATTCTTTCTGAAGCTCTCTCTTACTTGTAACATTGTGTTTACTTTGCCTTTTTTGCTTTTTGACTGAATGGAGTTAGCGCACTTTATCATTAAGATGGCATATAATCTTAAAGAACCATAAGTTAAAACTAACCATACTTATGTGCTGTCACTCAGGTGTTGTAATAATCTTTGTGTCTTACTGTTTTTTCACTCACAACTTCATAAACCAATTACACGCATTTAGATAGACAAACCAACATATGTATACTTACAGTTTGACAAAAACAGCACTCATTGTTGGATTTTTGTTTTCAGCAGTTACAAATGTACAACTTGAAGTGTGCCACACAACTTGTGCACCTGATGTTAAGTTTGGGGGGTGAAGTTGATGGTAATCTGACTTAAATAAAACTTTACTTTTTTTCTTGGACATCTCGTGTGTAATTTCAAATGAACGTACTCTTCTGACCATTATCTTTTAACTATATTTTGTTCAGGTAAGTAAACAAGGCTAGATAATCACAAAAGTGCACATGGTGTTGCGATGGTGTCCACCTTTGAATGATCGTTATTGGAGTAACCGAGATAGATGTGGAAGTTTGGTCATGACACAGTAGTTTGACAGAAGAAAAATGTAACTCAAGGTTTGCTTACTAGCTTTCCTCAGAGCTTTCAACCACATGTCACATTCTTCCTCAACAGATGGGAGTTTGCTCAAGCACCATCCATAGAGGAGGTACATGAAATGTGATTGAAAACCCCTGGGCCTTGAGTTAAGACTTTTTAGTACAACTTACCAAGATGGTTATAGTTGATTAGCATGTGACTATAGCACTGTGTGACCATCATTTATGTTGTTGTTTCATACAGTAAATGTTTTGGCTGTCTCCATTTAAAAAAATATCTTTAATGCAAACAGGCTACAGTCTATAGAATAGCATAAAACGTATATATTACTGGATAATTAAGTGGAGAGAACAGGCAATCATCCATTTAGGGTGTTAGAACCTATGTAGTGTAGGTCCCCTGAAAACTACCTGTTGTATTCCCATCTATTACAGTAACAGGCCACCCTTGGCATATTCATTTATTAGTATTCTTTATTTACTTTTTTGACACACAGTTGAATTTTAAAAACAGCTTTGTGCAAATATGAACTAAAATCCACAGCATAATGTGATTTGTGTTGCCTTCACACAAAGAGGTAGTGTGTGCACATCCAAAATCCTTAATAACCAAGTGTCTGATTTTAAAAGGTGAAACAGAAAAAGATAGTTTAACACTGGATTCACTGAACAACTTTCTGACCTTAACTGCTCCATCAACTTGCTGTATCACCCTGGTAGACTATTTACTGACACATTATAGTCACTTAATTATAGGTTGATAATCTGCGCAATTTTCCAATAAACTGAGCAAACCTCCAGTGAAGCACTGTGCTACTGTATTTTTTTTCTGTTTGAAGTGCATATGTGAAGACGCTGTGCAGTGGGTTTACACAATGGAAACAATCCATATTAAGTAGGTCAATGGAAATGATGATAATTTGAAAGTAAAACTCAATAGTGCACAGAAATCACTAATATTCCCTCAGGGAGAATAATGATGCCTGTTCACTGGTGGGTTGTGCTTTACTGTATTTTTGGCCCTAAGGTTCAGTATCACTGTAATTTGCCCCATAGGGACTCCATAGATTTTGTAAATAGTTAGTACAGGATTACAACAGTTCTCGTGAGGTTAGTGGCATGTAAGACACATTTTATGTTTTGGTGACAGGTCTTATTGACTCCCATTGGCTAGTTTTTGGTGATCCATGATCTTGATGTTCTTCTCAGCATTTTCAACGTTCCTCAACAAAGTCTCCAGCCTTCGCTTGATCTTCTTCTGGTCCTCCAGAGCACAGCTGATCACTATGGCCTGAAACTTTTGGTTGATGGGGACGGCCGCTGCCTCAGTCACACAGGCCGCGTGCAGGGACAGCAGCTGCTGTCGGCTACCGTCCATGTCATCCAGTAACTTTTTCACTATTTCATCTATTATAGATGTGGCCTTGCGCAACGCATCCTCCTGCTGGGAGTTTCTGATCGTGCCAACAGAGATCTCCACAGACAGCGTCCGGCCCATTAGACGGTTTGCAGTTAAATTTAACTCCTCTTTCTCCCCTAGAAGATATAAAGCAAGAGAATAATCAGTGCTGAGTCTTCAAATAAATAAAACCCTAGTAACACAGTAGTGGACATGATGATAAAAAGTCTGTGCAACCCATTGTAACACACTGACTAAATGTTACCTCACAACAAGGTTCTTGTCCTCATCTTAACTATAGGGGGAGTTTGCATGTCTGCACTCAAGTTTCCTCCCACCATCCAAAGAGTGTATATATAATACAACAAACTACAAACTCATAATAGAGACATAATACATTATACACAATCTAACCAGAAGAAAAACAAAGTCTGTGAATCTGGGTTAATGCAAACTTGTATCTTTTCTTGGGTGGGGTGCAAAAACTATCATGTTGTTCTTTGTAAATCCCTTGGGGTTCTTGAACGCCCCCACCCAAGCATAACCTCATTGGATAACAATGTTACAACAACTACACAGATGCGTGGATTATTGAATATTATACAGATAAGCAATGTGCATAACACTCTGTAAAATCAGTGGTAAAAAGGACACAGTAAAGTTGTTGGAGTCAGCAGCCTTTACCAGCACAGATGTTACGCATTTCTTGACTGTTCTGAATGGACTGAATCATTTCCAGGATGCACTCCTTTTCCTGCTCCATGGCCGATGCTGCTTCGCGTAAAGCCTCCACCCTGACAGAGACAGAAGCAAGTCACAACCACGGCCATTCACTTAAACCCACATCATTTCACTGCAAAAATAACGGGTTTGTTATTCTAAGAGGATGAACGGGACAATCACAGTCAATCCACGTCAGGGTACAGTGTGAAGAGTTGTTAATATTTTATGATCATCCACACCCACTTATTGTTTTGTCATCAAATATTTCTGTCAGACGTGATTTGCTGCGTTTTTAAAAGTTCCACAATCATTTTCTCTCTTCTAGTTAGGATTATGTTTGTTTGCTCAAGAGCCGGAATGACTTAAAAAGAGGCATGAGCAGCCGTACACATACAAACGATAATGCTCCGGACAGCTCAAGTGTACTGTGTACAGCGCACATGGAAAGGCCTGTTGCCTAACTGTACCTCATTTCAAGCTGATCCAAACTTTCCAGGAGTCGCACGGAGCGATCAGCCATGGACAGCGTCCTGCTGAACTTGCTGCAGGGGGGGTCGTTCATTTTCGCCTGGATTTTTGCCTGAGCCATGATGGTGGTGTTATTATTATTATGGTCCGTTTCCGAGAGTAAATCCGGTGTGCGATCAACACTCTGAGGCGTCCAGCTGACAGTAGTGAGTCCACCGGTTGCAGCAGCAGAGCCTCAGGGAGAACATTTCCTAACATGGGCTGCGACTTCCTTCTCTCGCTCCTCACAGAAGTTTCCCGAGGAGTCCAGATCACAGAACAGTGGTTCCCAAAATCGGGTCCGAGGACGCCCTATAGGTCACTGAGAAGCTGCAGTGGATCCCCAAGAATACTATAATTTACATATGTGTAAAAATAACTGCTTTGACAAGTGTCACGTTTTTAGATCAAATTATATAGTCCCATGTTTTTAGTTTGGTTCTATCACAACACTAACTTTTACAGTTTCTGGAACCCTGGCTTAAAGCAGACAAGAGATGGCTGGGTTTTCATTTTAACTAGTTAAAAATAACTGGAAAATTAGATGACAGGCAAAAACTTTTTAAAATACTCTTGAAACACTGATTGAACTGATTTCTATCATTGATTAAAATGTTACAAAGATAATGTATTTTATGGATACTTCTCTAAATATCGCTCACCTACTGAAAGAGAATTAGAGGGATTTCTCACTAGTGGTTGAACTGTAGTTGAAGGGTGCTAAATCCTACAATTAGGAGGGTACAAACCATAAAAACTCTCAGTTTTACCACCAGGACAATTTTCTCAAAACTATTTTAGTATACTGGACAGTTTCCTTTATTATATCTTTGACCTATAATCTACCTTGTCAGAATCATAAATTATGCAAGTGACTAAGAAGATGCGGAAAAGCAAACAAGCAAATGAAACCTATTTAGGAAATTCATGTATATCCCAATTAAGATGCATCAACACAAAATACATCTTACTGCCAATTTGGAGTGTGAATCCACCAGTCACCAAATAGTCATTTTAAAGACAAGAGGAGAAACTATCAGAGCCCAAAAAGCTGTTTCCAGAACTGCAGCTGTACTTATACAGGACTTCCACTGGGAGAGTGTTCATATTTAAGCCAGTGCACAAAAATAATTTGGTGCAACAGCCAGTCTCCAAAGTTCCTTTTATCTTCATCCAGATGGGTGTAGTGCACTGCGTATCCTTTGTATCACATTATCACTTTTCTGTAACACAGCAGATTAATGGCTCTCTGAATACTGTTGACTCCTGAGCAACATGATAAAGACAATAATGCGTGGTTTTCATTTTAGAGGAATGATCTAATATTCCATCACATTAAGTTCAGGACCTATATGACAGCACTTCAGGAAAGACCGCTGCAAACAAAACACTGGATATAATGTCTGCAGTGAACAGTCAGACTGCAACTGGAGACACACTGTGGTCACTAGTTCAGCCATGGCATCTTGCAGTGTCATCGATACCATCTATAGCACATGTGTCGACACAGAAGTGAGTCTTCCACAACAGAGGACTGCACATAAATCTCAAACCAGCAGTCACAAACCAGCCTTCCAGAACATGGCATCTGCCAATGATCTGAGTGGTGCTTGAAGTAGAGAAGAATTCTAAAATGGAGACTATGATGTCCCATATTAATTTTAAAATGATTAAAAATGTAGACAAAGTAAAATAACAGCTAACATTTATTTAATATATTCTGAACACAATTACCTTGTACAAAACATTTCAATGTCTGATGAACTGCATCACAAAAAGCTTTCAAGTCATTAGTATTCCACAAGACTTCTTTTAAGCGCTTCTTCCAACTCTGTAAAACAAACAAACAAACAAAAAAACATGCACGTCATTAACATTATTAAGTGCACTAGTATCTTGGGCAGACATTTATTTTCTTTTATACTGTACCTGCTGACTCTCTTGCTTCTTCCTCATTAATCAAAGACAGTGCATGCTTCATCTCATCATCTGAAGCATCTGTAATAGAATACACAATAAAAAAAATCATCTGGTTCATTAAAAGCTGTATTAATACTCTACTTTGTACACGATTCATGTCATCATACATGTCTATATTGTATACAGAGTGAAAGGCATTTCATAACATTCAGCTTGCAGATGTAATACCATGTGCTTAGTCATAATTTGATCAATATCTGAGTCAGTTTCATGTTGGACATACTGTATTTCATAGCTTTTGGAAAAAATTCTTAATAGAAGCACCAAAATGTGATGTCAAATAACACCTAGATTTTTTAAAACGATGTTTTGCTGCATCTGCTGGCATCAGTTAAACAGTGTCTATTTATTGTTTATTGCCTACTTTCATTTGCCTCACTCTCTTTGTTGGCTTGACAGATGTTCGAAAACTTCACCCGCGTTTCATCTTCACTCTCTGCAAATGACAATATAAAAATGCTGTACGTAGACATAGATGATAAATGTCAAAAATGTGATGTAAACTGATTTACCATTGTTGTCTGGTTCGATCTCCACAGCATTGAGTATTTTTACGGTGGTAGGTTCTGCTTTCATGTCTTTCTCGCAGGTCCTGGAGCTCGTGCAGGGTTCCAGCGTGCAGTGCTGGGAGTGATAGTGTTTATGGAAACTCGGTACACCCACAAAACTCTCCTGGCAAGCTTTGCATTCTACATCAAACGTCTTGTCCAGGTTCAAGGCTGCGTGTTTTGTGTGGACGTGAGTCTTGATCTGTGCGTAGGATTGCACAGACACCCCACAAGGAGCGCACACATACTGACATTCCCCTTTAGCGGCCAGATTCCTCATGCACTGTGTGTATGTAGCTTTCATTTCCTCTTTGCTCTTTTCTGAACCCATGCATGGGCATGTGGGCTGACTGGTGCTTTCAGTAATGGTAGGCTGAACAACTTCAACATCATCCATACAGTAATAGTCCTTACTGTGAAGACTCTTGTAGTGCGCCAGGAACTCCGCTTCAGATTCAAATTGCATGCTGTCGCAGAGACCGCAGAAGTGGGAGCTCTTTATCTGCCCATCATGCTCATTCACACAGTGTCTACGTACAGTGGACTCTTTAAAGAACTTCTGAGGACAGTGTCCACAGATGAACCTCTGAAAGCTGTGACTGCTCACGTCACTGCAGTGTTTGTGGACGGCCACTTCAGAGTCAAAGATGTCCTCACACATCCTGCACATCCAAGTCTGGTCAGCCTTTGAAGAGGATGGCTCTACTGTGTTCTGCTGGACTGTGGACTTAGAGGACGAATGTTTGGGGACTACGCTACTGGTGGACGGCTTGGCATCGATGACTGTGGCATCCTCCTCAGACACCTCTTGTTCTGTGAAGTAGGTGTGTCCACTGTGAGCTTCTGACACGTGCAACAGGATATCTTCATACCGAGGCATTTCCACTTTGCACTTGCGGCAGTAGAAGAGGAAATTGGAGAGATGAGCTCCCCCATGAAAGCGACTCATATGCAGGCGGGTAATTGAAGACTCTCCCATGTGTTTGCCACACACGCCACACTGATGGAAAATCTGGTTCACAGCCAAGAGATGCTTACTGGCTGTGGCCTCCTCTGAGAACTGTAGACCACACTCACAGAACCATGCTGTTGCTGAGTTTCTGCTAGTGCTGCCATTCACAATTGGGCTGAGCCTCTGCCGTTTGGTCGGAAATCTTTCACAATCATTTCTCTTCTGTTTTCTTTTCTCAAAAGGTGTTTCAAGGCCAGTGGATAGTCTTTTCCATTCTTTAGCTCTCTGGGTGTGTTGAATTTCATCAAACCTGCAGAGCTGAAGAAGTGCTTTCTCCATTGTTTGGTTGACCTCCACATCATGCTGGGTCGATTCTTTGTGTTTCTCAATTTCAGCTTGGCTGAGGAAGATTTTACAGCAGAGGGAGCACTGCCCTTGCACTTGCAGCTGTTTCATCACCTGCACTATTGTTTTATCAGCCTTGGCCACCGCACAGCCCTGTCTGCAGTACACACTGAAAAATAAAAATAAAAATAAAATAATAAAAAAAAATAAAAAATAAAGAAAAAACAGTAAAAAGTCAGTCCCACACAAAGAGTCCAGCAGAAATGTGCACAAAATCAGTGCATGTCACAAAAGTAACAAAACTTACTTGAAGTGAGCCTGAGCTGCCTGATGTGAGATCAGTACTTGGTGACATAAAGAGCATCGGACATTGAATGTTGTATCCTTGCACAAAGTGATGAGACGATTCTTAACATATTGTGGGACAGGAACTGGCAGTGCTCTTCCTCTGGGTTCTTAAACAAGAAAGGGAAAATAAACAAGAACAAAAAACAAGATGAAATAAGACTAAAATGGCAACCAACTCATTGTAAATCCACTTCTTTGAGTCCATTACTTTTGAAATTTTTTGGAAATATGAGGCATTATTGAAGAAGTAGAGAAAATAAAATAGTTCATTAAACCTTACCATGCATGGTGAGAGCCTCTGTGAAGTGGTTTTTGGCTGACATATGCTGAAGACACTCATCTCTGAGGTTGAAGAAGAGGTAGCAGGCAGGACAGGCAAAACACACAATCCTCTGATAGGTCTGAGTGATGCTGTGAGCATCGGCAGTAGATGACACCTATGGTTCAAAACAGAATAGTCTGGAATTAAATTACTCCTATACATCAACATTGAACTGTGACTTTCAAAAACTAATTGATAAAACATCCACAGAGCGGGAGTCTTGTGCGCATAAACCTTAGACTCAAGATGTTTCCTCCATGCTTCTTTGGTCTGAAAATGTTGACCACAGGCAACACAGGCAAAGAGCTCAGATGGACTTCCCTTCAGATGGATAGTTGGATCACAGGGGGAGTGATCAAACCTGCACACAAAATATTTTACTCAGTAAAATGGTTCAAAGCATCATACCTACACTGAAATGAACAGAAGATGATTACCTTTTTAAGTGGCCGTCAAGGAGGGACGCATTGTCATAAATGCGACCACAGTTAATCACTGGACAAGTGTGTCTAGTTGAACTCTTTATGGGGAAAGAAGCAGGTCTGCGCCTTCTACCAGAACCAACACCGATTACTCCTGGCTGAAGACCTAAATAAACACAAAGGTACAATATAACCAGGTGGAACACTTAATAGTACCCTGGAAAAAAATAAAAACTCTACATGACAGAAGAAAAACACAGATTTCCGAGTGACAACGTTGCTGATAATGCAACAGATCCAGATTAAAAATTTACCTGGCATCTTTAACCACATGTCTACACAGCGCTTTGCTTCCTGATTAATTCCATTTGCAGAACTGAATGCCAACTCCTGCTGTCCATGAGCTTTTTGTAAGATTTGCTTCTCCTGAAAAAAAAAAACAAAACAAAAAAAAAACATTAAGACATGAACAAGTGAACAGAATTTTTTTTAACAAACCTGGCAGATAAACAGATGTGAGCATAAACTGGCATACAAGTGTATAATGTTAGTTCTGTAAGTGAAAAACACTATAATGTTGTTTACTGTCTGTTTGTCCTGTCACTGTAGGTTGCACCACTTATTTGTTTTCAATCCATTCTGCCCACTGGGTGGCACTGTTGACCCCATATACCAACATAACACAGAAAATTCCTAGTTAGAATTCTTAAGTTTAGGAATTAAAAATGCTAATAACAGCTGTTAAGAAAGTTGTTACTGAGATTTTGGCAGCACTGAAGCTACAGACTGGCCTGGGCTAACTGATTTTTGCAGAGTGGTAAATATGCTTTCATAATAATGCACCACTCTATTTTAGTATTTGTAAGATGATCATATGATTTTGATGAAAAGCAGATCCCACAAAGTGTATATGGCATACATACTTTCCTTTGTCACTGCAGATGTGCTGAATACATGTGAATATTTGGATGGAACCACTAGTAGAATGAAGTTATTTCAGTACTGATAACATAAAGTTGGAACTATATTCCTAACTATTTTCCTTTTGTATTACTTTGTGTTAAAAATGTGCACTTGTGATAAGCATCAGTCATTTTGTTTTGTTAAATTACAATCTAACAAGCAACAAATGACACAGCAGCTCATTTTACAGTGGAGTGTCATTACCTTGAACGCTCTGCATTTATCTGCTCGTTCCTTCTTCTCTAGTGCCACCTGCTGTGCCAGTCTGTCCAGTGTAGATGTAACACGAGCTTTGTGTCGGGTGATTTTATCCTCAAGCTATGTTAGAGAGAGAGAGGGCACAACGATTTCAGGAAACTCTATACGAGTATTCAAACAATCTAATAAAGAAAAGTGGTCTATTAGGCCACTCACCACTCCTGTAAATGATGAACATCCCTCATCCTCACTGTCACTCAGCAGATCAATGCATTCCAATACTGGTCTGAGAGGGCCCTCCTGAAGAAAGTACAAGACATCATGTCATTAAGTGTCATAAAAACACATCTACACCTACAGTTATCAAATAAGTCTTCAAACTATGTGCAATGTAAAAAGAGTGGTTTCTTGAGGTTTACTAGTCCATCACAACAAAGGTGATCTTTGCCTGAATCACTGCTAGTTACGCTATTAGTTGCTATTAAGATTAATTTGTTCAGTGAGTCAAATGTGATATATCCATCACGTAAAATGGCAAGTCAGTCTGACTATCAGGGTAGACAGATATGTTATTGCACAGTTAGTCCAATCAATGTCAACACACAGAAAGTAAGCAGTTGCAATTTATTATCTTCAACTTTGAACCTACTGATTAACGAAGTGTACACTTACTGATACGAACTCCACTTCTTCTTCCACCTCATCTTCGTCTGCTTGAGCTGGAGAAGACATTTATCTATGGAAAAACAACAAACTAATGTAACTTCTAAAGCTGCAGCCCTGCCTTTGAACATACATGTAAGGGGAGGGGGTGTGTTCTGGTTAACAGCCAGAGACCAACCAGACAAGTGTCTGAACAGTAATGTACACCCCGGCTGTAACTTTAGCGTTAGGCCTTCTGACTCGAGATCAGTAAAAAAAGATCCGTAACTGCTCTTTTTAATTATGGTTTAGTTAACCGTACGTAACACAACGAAAACGAGGCAGAACTGTCTAGCTACAGTAAGCGATGCATGGCATTTAGCCACTTAGAGAAGCATCATAGGGTCAGCTAGCCTCCGAAATACAGCTCTCATATCAGGCATACCCTGGAAGGATTGGCAGGGTTAGGTTGCTAAAATGACAAATGTGCAAAACGCTGTACAATTCCATCGGAGGGCAGTTATTATATTCAGCAACCGTTCAGGGTACCTCACGTCGATTTCAGGGTTTTGTAAAGTAACAAAACACGACTTACTTCGGTGCAGTTCCGCTAAACTCAACACAACCCATGTAGAATCCAACATGGGAGCATAATTTCTTCCTCGCTTACCTCTAAGTGTTTCTCTGTGCTGCCATAGATGGGTGGAAGCTAAATTGCATCGGTCTACAATGCTCTCAAATCACGGTGTTGTTGCAATATAGCCCTCGGTCTCCCGTGGCAGCACTGAGCGCCGAACCGCTGAGCAGCGCTCCAATCGACGAACGAGGAAGAAGTTACGCGCCACAGCTGCCTAGGGTTTTAAGTTGATGGGCATTAACGGTAGTCCTGTTTTCCCTACTATGCACATACTTGATTTCGACTCAAAGTATCCTAATCTGTCGCCGAGAAATGCACCTGCAATCCGATAGGTTTGTATTAGCAACCACTGTCTGTTCAGCAACTTTAGCAGCAACAAAATCTTGAGATGGGTACCGCACTCGTAAAGAAAGCCAGGATGGTCCCAGACATTCGTGCTCCAGGTAAGCTAACGTTAGCTCTTTGATATTTGCGGTTGCAACGGTTAAGCCGCGAGTTCGAGTTGGGTTAGTGTCAGTCAAATACGGTTGAAATTAACAGACGAATGGAGCTGAGCATCTCTTTACCTACTGCTTTTTCCGCTGACTTCTTAGTTTCCAGGGAAGGCAGTTAGCTTCAACATCTAAAATCAAAGAGAATGCAGCTAGTCTGGCCTGCGACGTCATGTGTAACTGAAGCGCTTGATTTCTACGCGGGGTGTGCCGCACGGACGCGGTTACTGGCTGTTAAGACCATACATACATGGTTGACACCATAGAAACGTTGAGAGCAAACTCCGCCCGTCTGTAGTTACTTGTTCGGGCCGAAGTGTGAAGCTGTCAGTTGTCAGTCTTAATATTTTAGTTCTCTCAGTCGGATGAATGACTAAACGTAGGTCTCTTTGAGAAATGTATCATAACTGTGTATCCATTTATCCAAAACAGGACAAACAGAAACACATGACACGGATTCAAACTAGGAACCTCTGGAGAACAAGGAGGGGGAAAAAAGGAAAACACATCAAGGTAAAACAAACAAAACTGCAGGCCCACGTGCATGTACGATTGTTTACGAAATTCTGTGTACACAAATGATAATAGTATTTTTGCAGACTTATATATTTACATGCATTACGACAAGAATGAGCATACTTTGCATCACTTACACAGACATATACAAGACAGTGTTAAAATGTAAAATGAAAACTAAGAAAATGTGTGTTTGTAGAAAATAAGAGCACATGTTGGCATACTCAAAACTCACCACACATGGCAATTAATTGTATTTACTTATACAATCCCTGGCCACTGTTTTAGGTACACCTGCTGTATATATAACCTAATGCAATCCAGTACAACAACCAGCTTTAACAAAAACATACTTCAACCTTCATGTATGTAAGTGGAGTGAGCCAATTATTAGAAATATCCCAGGATAGTACAGTCCGGGTCAACACCACTGGAAACTACAATTCTCAGTCATGAACATAGTTGAATTAATATGCCTCTGACCATGTCATGGAAAACTGAACATCATTATCTTTGTAAAGGTCAAATTTAAGGTGCTGTTGTATTAGATTTTGCAGGTGTACCCAATTAAGTATATTAACATACTGTACATGACATTAATTGAGCATAGCTTGTCATGGAATATGCACCATGTATACTTTAATTACATTTATTTGTATGTTTGGGAATAGCACCCATCCATTGTAATTAATAATAATTAATTAATAATTAATTAATAATATCTATTCATTTTGTTGAATAGAGTATATTACTTTGACAATTGCATATTGGTTTCTTGCATAATAGGATACATCTTGGCAGACACAAACAATGTGGATGTTGCACAATAACATCTTAACATACTATATATAATACCTGTCAATGTAAGCCACTGGCTTTTTGTTTCGGTGCAGAATTGCCCTTTTGAAACTGCAAATAAAACTTTTTTTTTCTCTGATACACTTTGCTTGTCTGAGTCTTTCGTCTGACCAAATAATCAACGTTCCACATGATATCGGTTCATCCTAAAATGACATAATCCATGTTGGATTATGATTAGATTTGGTTTCTATTTTTCCCTCTAATCCTGCAAGTGTCTGTGCGTAACACCTGCCTCATTTCAGGGCCTGCCAGTATAACAGGTTACATTTTACACGAATAGTAAGTTTCTACAGCAAAATGTACTCATTATAAACTACATAAGACAGTTGATGTTGTACCAGTTAGTAGCATTTAGGTATGTCATGGAATAACAATGCAACATAGGTTCCCTGTATACTATATCACTGGATTGTTTGGTTTCAGAGACACACAGAGGTCTATGTGAATCCATACTATTGTTATTACTATTACAGCATTTTCCTTGTGGCCTGCCGACTCTGCAGCACATTACTGCGATGCTCAGATGAATCTGCTGACTCTCCCTGTCCGTTAGAAAAAAATAAATAAATAAAACTTGCGTCTCTGCTGAGTCATGCATTGTACCTCATAATAATGATACCAGCAGTCTGGGCTGTCTACTTTGAACCGACACGCTTTACGCGGTTTGCTGTGCGATGCTTCACGTATGTCACTCAGTGTCTTTATTCTCATCTTGAGCTTTCAGCGATATAACGGCAGAGCAGAGGAGCGGAGCCAGCTGTCTGGGGCTGCGGGATCTGTCCTACATCTCGCCTTATGATGATCGCTGCGGCGTTTTTGGTCCTGTTAAGGCCGTACAGTATTCAATGTGTGCTGCTATTATTGCTGCTTTTGCTCGGGACTATTGCGACAATTTTGTTTTTCTGCTGCTGGCATCGGCAGGCTTCGTAATGGAAAACATCCAATAAAATCTGTGCTCTCCGGACGCTCCAAGAGCCGCGGTGAGTAGAGCAGGCCATCTCCTCATCCTGCCAGCTCATGACTGCACATTAGTGTGTATTCTATATGTGTTCATAGTCTGATTTTGTCATCTGTCGTAGCTACAGTAGCAGCAAAACTCAGTAGCCATTAGACATCTGCAAATACATTGCTTTCATGTCGGTGTTAGTTTGTGTAAAAGCAGCTAAGGTTTCAGTTAAACTAGTCTGAAATATCTTGAAGTTATTTATCTATTACACGAGTATGTGTATGATATGTGACATGTCATACTTGATGGTAAATGTTAAATCATAACATCTGGTTCTAACATCTGTTATCTGTCCTGTAGTTGGCCTCCGAACGCACCATTTTCGATCAGAGGTAGGATGAACTTTTTAAATTATGGACTCAATTATGGAGTCAATTAATTAATATTTAATATCTAGGAATAATATGCCTTACATATGTTAAACCCTTATTCAGGCTACATGTTTTTTCCGGGTATAGAATATGACAAATTCTTCACTCAAAAGGCTGTTTCTTTAGACTTTTATCGATGACTGCATGACTATTTTAGGGACCATGATGTGCGCAATGCGCATGTGTTATCAATAAATAATGTAGGTGATTTTGCAGTTTCATACTCTAAGGTGGGTCGAAAGTCTTAATATTGTGTTCTCAGGGACAAACTGCGTAAAACTGAGGTCTAAGTGAGCCGATAGAAAGCTATTCACATTTATGTCTCATAAACTATATTTGCCTTCATATTTGATGCTTGTCTACTGTAAATGCGTCAAGTAGAGTTTAAATCGACCTGTTTCCGTTTTACGCACATGTTTTCAAAATAAAATATGAACGTTTACAGCCGGTATATGTGAAATGTATAAAACAGCTTAAATTTGACATCTTAAAAAGGGTTGTTTTAGTAGACAGCCTCTGCTATGATACGCTTTCTTCTCACATATGGAAAGGATTTGTGTTTAATTTCATCAAAACATTTCTAAAAAGGGGTTGGTGAAAAGTAATGTAGCACATAAAACCATTATTTGTTCAAAGTGCCATCAGTTTTTTGCTATAGAGTACATATGTATTTGATACACTAATGCCAGTGGTTTTCATTTTTGTGATTCTCCATGGTTTTAAAGTTCAAAAGCAAAAGCTCCAAAAGCTTGACTTCCTTTGCATTTTTATGTTATTGAACTGCAGGACACTGAATCCCTACTGGCTCAGCGCTGTAGCCAGTAGGTATTCAGTATCATATTCAAGGGCAAAACAGCAGGACAGTTGCTGAGCCTTTGTGTTGAAGAACAGTGTCCCTGATAATTACCTTCAAACATATAAAGTCCGACAATAACTGGTTCTTACAGAGAACTTCAGAAGGTGATAGTTAAAAATGTCAGAATGTTTCATTGAAATGTTTGCTTTTTCTTCCTGTATAGTGATTGGAATTGCTGTATCATCCTTTTTCTAACACTTCTGACTCTGAATCTAGGTCATATTACTACAACAGTGCTTCCCTAGCTTAAGAAGCCTTTATCATATCACAATTATTATTCATATTATAATGAAGCTTTTAATTTCTCTTGCCAAGTCTGCTGAAATTCAAATCTGCTGTCTGCTTGACATATTTTCATGTTTCCAGGGGTTCAGGCACAGTCCACGTCACGCCAGAAGGAGCATACATGCTCGAGTGACAGAGGAAAAACCCAATCTGGTCGAGGTTCCTGAGAGTGAACCTGATTCATCATCCACTCTAAGAAAACGCAAAGTGAAGAAGAGAGTCCTACCAGAATTTTACCAGTCTGTTCAAGTCACCCCCACACGCAAGCCTGTAGGTACCCCCCACCCCCCCATACTGTAACCATTGATGATAAGGTGATACTATTTTTTACTTGCTCCCCTCCACAGGGACACCATTGTGCCTTTGAAAATGGTAAGGATTCAGTAACTTGTTCAAGGACACAGGACAAGTGTTTGTCTACAGGGCATGTACCCTGGGTGTGCTGTTGGAGGATTGTCTCTTTATAGGTCCTATGAAATGAAAGCTAACATGTTGGTACCTTGCATCTATAGAGTCACACCTTTAACAACAGATCCTATAGACTTGGCATGAACCATCTGACATTTGTCCAGTACGTTATCTACTTTTACTTTCAGTGGTTAGCCAAAAATCCTAAGTGTTTCTAAGCATAAAACTATGTTGCATTTAGCCAAATATAATTACCTGCATGTGTGTACAAACATACAGTTTTCTTTTATCAGCTCTAATTTTGCTGATTTCCTGTTTGAATTTCAAATCATAATCCTCCATTTTAACAGATTCCATGATATCTGTTCAGTTTGCCTTGGTCTGTAGTCATCCTAGTTGACTTGCTGGAACGTGTCCTTTCTAATCCATTCTAAGTCTGTTAACAGTCTACCATGTTGGTGTGAAAACATGTTTATCCTTGTATGGATCATTAGCTCAGCTCTTTGTTAACTCACCACAGTGTTTTCATATCTGCATCTTTATGTGACCCCGTGAATTTACTGCACTCCTTCCAAACAAGAATATGCTCATTATCCCTTCAGTACTTTTATCAGCTTCAGTGCAATTAAAAAGTAAGGTGAAGAGAGAGACAAGAAACAGTGGGCTTGACTTGAAATATTTACTTAAGGGACCATGAGTCAGAGGGTATAACCATGACTCTCTCAGGTTTGCTGGGATTTCTTCATGTACTGCTGCTCTAATCTGAGAAAAAAATCTCTGGATGTTATTGGACATGTTTAACACTAAATGTTACTTATTGTATCCAGACTATTAAATAGCCTACCCAACTTTTATCCTACTGCAAACAGCTATTACTGTTGTATAAAGTTAGAGTTAAGTGCAAGACTTGACATGAAACTGATGTTTGGAACTGACTGTGTTCAAAGCAAGCTATTGATCTGTGCAAACCTGTTGCAATGTCATGCTTCCATTAGTTGTGGTGCAATACTGCAGATAACAGACACAAACAGTTTGGTGCTTGTTCTTATTGCTATTGTCAGCAAATATATATACATACATGATATACATACATGCCAATTTGACTGGAGACAGCTATCACAAAACTGTTATATCACAATCTTGTCTTCTAGAAATTACATTTTAATACCTGAACACCTTAACGTAATCCAGCCAGTGATTATTTTTCCACCATAATGTAACTGGAGAAACAGTTGTGTATGTATGTTATTGTCATTTCAGATAACTCTAAATCAAATATTTTATTGAATGGGTAAAACAAAATCAAGGTTAATACTTAATGTGGTTGTGGGCAAATGGCAATCCTGTGTTTGCTAATATTTATGTCTATTTTAATAACAGAAAAGGCTTTCACAAATGACAGGGGACCACAACAAGGATAGCAATTTGGAGATTTATGGAATCATGAGAGCTCTGTGATGTGCTGTAAGTGAGCAGACTTCAATATGTAATAGATAAGCATAAACTAGTGCAAGCCTAGATCAGCACACCATGCATCATTCATGATATATTTGCATGTGTAAAAAATGGATGATCCAGAATGTTTTCCTTGTCTTGGTGAAACCTTGTTTTTGAGTGTTTTTCATTGATATTCTCTTTAAATGACCCCATGCACCAGTGTGAGGAAACTGCTGACTACTTCACGTAGTCCATTTACTGCATGGTCATGAACTGAATGTTTTATAAGCACATCTTTATATCTGTGATCCTCTTTTACATGTATTTAAAAGGACCTGCACATTTAGCAAGTAAACAATTTGAAGCATTCTGTCAGGGCTTGATCAAAATTTCACCCTATAGCCACTGTATTTTTAAATGTTACAGACAAAGACAGTTGAATAGGAAGCTATGATGTCATTACATCCATTTTTTAACAATAATAGCTCCCGAGCACAGAATTTTGAGCATTTACAAAGAATAAAGAATTTTGTACATTCCCTAATGGACAGGATAAGCTGTGTTAAGTGTCAGGGGAGGGCCTCCAATCCTTCAGCTATTTTTATCCCTGTACAGTTTGTTCTATACATGAAAGGAAGTGGGAAAACAGACTGGAGATAACATATTCCTATAACAGCCCAAGCTAATAATTATTTCATAATAGTGAGCATTAACTTTCCTCGAATCACTGAGTTATTTCCCTTTTAGTAGGAGGAATTATGAATAAGCAGAAAGCTGAAAAAATTGCAGCACTAAGCTGCCTTTTCATCTCTGAGTTTTATCCTGATGAAAAGTGATGCAATGACCAAAAGGCTACTAATATTAACAGCGTGTTGCTTTTATCAGCTCTTGCAGATTCACATTGACCCTGCACTGAATCTAAAACAGATTCCCACTACTACTGCTATTTAAAGCAGTAATTTTTTTCTTTGACACTGTAGAAATACTGTCAGAAGCTTTCAGCTTTATCCTCCACATATTACATTTCATGCATTCAGATTTACCTTTTAATACCATTAAGTCAGGAGCACTGCAGTCAGTTTTAGGCTGCATTTCCCCTTTAAATACTGCTTTATCATTAAGCAAATGAAGTGTCATCATACAGGTATTTTGTGTCTCACCCCTCTCCTTCTCTATAAGGTTGTGTTAACCTGCATTTGTTCTGTTGCTTAATCTCAGGTGTGTCTGGGTGCAGCAGGAAATTGCAGCAGAGTCATTCATTCAGAATTTTCCTCTGTGTGAGCAACTGTGTTATTTGCAGCCCAGTTAGAATTAGCAAATGTCTTCAACATTCAAGCAATAAAGACAAATCAGACAGAGATAATCCGGAACAGGGGGATTTTAATGGCATTATTATATTTGTCTGGTTTAGAATTAAAACTGGTTTAAGCCTGGGTTTTAAATTAAACCTGGTTCAACCAACTTAATCCAAGTGCAATCTTTTGTTATGCACCCACGGCCCCCTCCATCCTCTCAGGTAATTAGCACAATATACTGTACACGCGTGCCTCCACTAGCCTCAGTGGTTAACACACCATCCACAGTGTAGGCAGTTATGTAATGGTGTCCAGAGTCTTAGCAGCAGCGTGGGTCCCTATAACGTCCATCTGTTATAAAGTCCTTGCCACGAGAAACTGTGGGAGTCCTTGTCATCTTATTACCCCCCGCTTTTGAGCGATTTGTATCCACCCAGCACCTTTGTGCAGGGATGGCGCTCTAACACCACCGTTGCCTGTTGGAGCTGCTGTTGTTGGCTACCGGGTATGACGCGGTAGACACATGCAATCTGCTGCTCTCCCATCACGGTCCAGCTCTCGCCTCGGCAGCACTCGGCGCACCATCCCTCCAGCGCTCTGGAGGTCTGACATCACCTCACATCCTTAATGCTCCGATAAGGGACGGACTCGTGGCCGGAGCATCCCCTCAAAGGGCGTGGCACCCTGTGAAATTGACGCACGAAATGTGTGACTGAAGGGTGGAAGCTAATAACGCACAAATAGGATTGTTATTTTTCTCCTCTTCTTCCAGCTGACAGGTCTCCATGTATACAGTGGTAAGTCTTATTGTTGACCTGGCGGGGGAGCCAGATACTATTGATTCCACATTGCCTTTATTTGGCTCAATCTTTTATTGTTATGGACCATTGCGAGCTGGTGGCTCATGTCACGGAGCGTCCTCACACCTAACATGCGCTCACATTATACGCACTTTGACCCGCGATGGTGAGAAATAATCTGATTTGTGCTCGTTATCCCTGTGCTGTGTTCCCGTTCATTTTTGGCTGAGAGTGAAACCAAGACAAGCATTGTCCTTTATTTTTTTTTCTTTACCCCCGTTTTCTTTTGTCTCGCAGAGCTCCAGTTCGGGAAACCCTTCCCTGCACTGCTCCATGTCTTCCTCGGCGGATTTCTCAGACGAGGATGATTACAGTGTTAAATCCGGGTCGGCATCACCGGCTCCCGGCGACACTTTACCCTGGAACCTGCCCAGACACGAGCGATCAAAGAGGAAAATCCAGGGAGGATCCGTGTTGGATCCGGCGGAGAGAGCCGTGCTCAGGATCGCAGGTGAGGGAGCAGTCTGCTTGTTGTCCGGTTATCAGATAGTAAACTGTAGCTAGAAAAACAATGCTCGGATATGCTGCAATATACGTTGCATATGGGGACCGTATGAGCTCATAGCGACTTATTAAACTGCATCTTTTCCTGGTATCCTCGGCGTTATTTGAGGACATAAACACAGGGTTTTGTAGTGACGTGGATTTGTGGTACATGTGATGGTATTTTGGTCTGTTCTTATTCTGATATGATGCTTTAAAATTAACCAAAGGGTTACTGGATGTGTAGTGTAATTATATTTTTCTTTGAGCCAACCTCTGTGTGTTTTTAATCAAAGCAGCAGCTTAATTGCCCATGTAAATGCATTTTAAATTCAAATTATTATTATTATTTTATTATTATTATTATTATTATTTTTTTTAGAAGACACATTTGTGCCCCAAAGTTGACATTAAAAGTCAGACTGGTGAGGTTCAGATAGAAAAATTAACATAACTCCCTCTGGCATGCACTCTCCATGCTTGATAACATGCTTGCAGGACTAAAGTTTATCGCACTGATGTGTTTTATAATGATACTTTGGTACTATTTGACGCTGTAAAAACCCCATTAAGAAATAAAGTCTCTCAGATCACGTAGCCCGTAATCGATATGTGAGGAGTGTTTTGGGTGAAGTTTTCAATGAAATCTTACAGCTTACGGGAAGCCGTGTGACAGCAGTCACAGCTGATGGGCCACAGGCAGCAAAGACACACAAACGTCTTTTCAAACAGTAATCGTGTAAATGTGCCAAAGCTGAAAGCGTTTAGAGTCGCTGGCAGGTGGACAACAGTGAAAAAGAAAAGTGGTCCATGTCACGACCCGGTACAGACGCCTGGGATTGGCAGGCAAAAGCGTTTGTTGTTACACGCTGTAAAAAGTGAACAGTTCATTCAGTCCGGTTTACGCACGTTAGTTCACTTACTGGTGGGAAATCACTCAAACTGGGGTCAGACTTGGTGAGATTTATCCTCGTGTGATAAGAGAGTAAGATTTAAATCTCAGTTTAATTGAACTTTATCATCAGTTTTGGGCTAACTGACTTGTTAAAACAGACACTTTTTGCAGCGTAGCACGTCCGGCAATCCTTCCTATCAATCTAGCGAAGTCCAGAGAGGAAGTGTCGCCTATTGGACAGGCAGCAGACAAGGGAGGGATGTAGGGCGTTTCCTTCAATGCAACAACAGCGCCGATCACTCTCGAGCCCTCAGCTCATACACATGCACATGCACACAAACACACACATACGCACACACACACACACACTCACACGCTCTGTCCCTGTCCGCCGCTGGTGAATGTCCAGTTTGTGGAGCCCGGGTTATGGCTCAGTACGCACCTCAGGCTTATGTGCTTTCGGACGAACAGGAATACCTCCAAGCCTATGAGGATGTTTTGGAAAAATACAAAGGTAGGATCAGCGCTGATTTAATGTTGTTTATGCTTTAGGACGATGAAGAAATTGCCTGATTGCTGCTTGACAGTTCGATAAACGTCAGCCTGCCCCCCTCTCTCTCTGGTGACTGGCTGGTCCTAGTGTCTTTATCCCTGCACTGGAAAAGTGGGAATATTTCCTGCATGACATCACGTTGAAGCTGAATTTTAGTAGCCAAGACAAAGGCTTTATTATATGATCACAGCTGATCATTAGATTAGAGGATTATTTCTCTTGTTTAGCTGTTATTTGAAAACATTAAGCATGAAATCTGTCTGGAAAAACATTTAATCAAGCCAGACAATCACAGTGTCTGTACTCTGTATTATCAGACTGAAAGATCTGAACAGAGAAATCAAGTCTGTTGTTTGAGTAAATTGTACATTCACATCGTGAGTGATGTATTTGTAAATTTTTAAGGTGATTGTCTATAGAAATATTCCTGACTGAATGGTGCTTGTGTGAACTATGTGGTGTCTCAAGGCAGATAGGACAATGACATAGCAGGATGAGGCGTTAGCTCATGTCAGTGGCTCATGTCATTTAGTGTAGCTGCTCTTTTAGGGTCTAGTTCATTAATTAGAGCAAATCCATCACACGTAAGAAATCCATGTTATTCAGTGTCACTGTGACAGCTAGGGCTCGTTGACAAAATCATACACATGCACTCTGAGGCCAGGCCTGAGGAGATCCAGTGGAGCTGAATTCAAACTGACAGTGGCAGTTTTTTAACTCTTGTGTTTCCTTTTTCGCTCAGACAAAAACAAAGTGAAAGAGCAGAACGATAAATAACATTATACTGTGGACTATTGTGCTGAATGCTTGTCGTGAATGTGTCCTCTCAGCTGTTGAAGCTTTGTAGCCTGCAGGGCCAGTCAGCTGTGGTATAAGGCTTAAATGCCCCTGACTGGACTCTAATGGGATCATATGATGAAGCATCATTAGGAATCTGTTGCTGTTGTCTTCAGGCAGAGGAGCTGTGACACACAATGAGCTTACTTATTATTTCTGCTTTCTTCTGTCACTAACTACCATTCTGTGATTAGGTTTTACATGCTAATGTATTGATTTTTGGGAGATATTTGACTTCCCACCATCTGTTGCATGAACAATGAACCTGTCAAAGAGGGGTAAGACATTCTTTTGTATTGTCTTAATAATTTTACCAACAATTTTCAATGTTTATGGAAGCTTTGTAGCCTTACAATAATTCTAATGTCTTACTTAGTAGTCTTGGTTTAACAAAATCATCTTGGCTGTATTTTGTTCACTGAATTTAGTGTCTTTTCTGGCTTATCATTATTGTTCTGCACAAAATAGTTTTGGCTTCAGAGTGATCCTGGTAGAAACTTGAGATCAGCAGGTGAGCTAATCATTACTTCTTGCAAACTCACCTACAACCCTGTTTCCATCAGCTGTGTTTACATCCGGCTCTTCATGGAAGGGAGAATAAGTTCCAGGTTTGAGCGTTGAAGCAGAAAGAATTTATCAACATTTATTTACTTGGTTCAGTTAAGGAGAGAGGAGGCAGACTATAACTAGTTTAGAAACATGTAGGATTTATAATGTCTTTGCAAAGTTGTAGACTAAATGCTCAAGTCTGATAATGGTGGAGAATGGTGACTGAGATGATGGCAATTTACACAATAAGATTTACAAAAATAAAATGAGATTTCTTTTTATGTCAGAAGAAAGCTTTGGAAAGTTAGATCTCAGCTTGTGGAAGTTATTGTTTGTAGAAGTTCTCATGTATAAAAAGTACAGTGTATTTCAGCATCTGCAACTGTATGATAAGGCAGAGAAATTTATCTTTACATCGCTGTGAGATACCTTCTACCTTAAAACAATGTATTTCCCAATGTAATTTGTCTTCCTAGTCGGGAAAGTGTCTTAAAACTGTATTTATTGTTTCTATAAAACATTTGTTTGCTTCTTCACAGACATTTTTTATATAGGGCGCTGGCTAGATACTGGAAAAATCCCTGTTTTAATTGTTTATTTGCAGTTGATAGCATCACCCAGAGCCCCAAGCTTCTCTCCATGTGATGCTTAGAGTATCAAAGGGACACATTTTCATAGCAAAGTCATCAAGAGTAACCAAACAAACACAACCAAACAAACCAGTAAACAGAACAGCAAGAAGGCCATCTATAAAGAAGCAAAGTTCTTTTTTTGTGTCTCCATAACAAGACATAGGATCAGATCGTTTTCATATTTGACAGTGCAAGTTTAGGCAGATGTAACTTAGTATTATTATCTGCACTGGTGACTTTATGTAAATGTGGGTGATTGTAATTTGTGGTTTGGCTTAGTTCCAGAGTCTCTGACACAATGTTAGCTGTCAGTTCCCAGAGAAAAGAGAAAAATTGGAGAAAAAAATCTGCAGGCTTCATTGTTGTGAGTGAGTGTGAGAATTGTGTTACTTCAGGTGTGAAACATGCATTTGTTCACCTCCACTGTGACCACCGGTGAACCTGACCATTAGAAATAAACAGACAAATCTCAAGATCAAGGAAATACCATATGAAGTTCTGAACTGTGATTGTGAATTTAAGATGTTTTTTGAGACTAAGCAAAACAATTGCCATTGACTGGGAGCATGCATATATTATTGTTGCTCCATCTTTAAGAATGCCACACTAATTAGGTATTAGAGTTAATAATACACTTTACAGAGGAATTACTTCAGGTTGAGCTGAAATTCAATGCAGGCTTTACAAAAGCTTGAGGAATGAGTTAAAGACATGGTTTCCTGGACACATACAACAATTAAATGCACTGGGTAGTGGCTGTATAGGATCACGCTGTTCTAGCAGAGCCTGCTTGGTAGGTCGTCAGCATGATGGTAACATTATAGTTTCCCAACAGTTGATCATCCCTCTGACATCAGACAAGATTTAATGGATTAGACATTTGGTGGTTCAGTCAGCTCTTCTTGCAGTTAATTTTTTTAAGATGCCATATGGTGTAAACAGTTTCATGAGATTGGAGGGAGAGTACATTTCTAAAACTGGACCCATCATCATGGGTCATGATCATGTTTTGCTTGTGGTGAGAACTAGGAAATTTGAATTTAAGCCAGGGAAACATTTTGTTTTTCAAGTTGGTGACCTGTTTTTCTGAGCTTTTACACAGATTTTTATTTGTGGCCAAATGTGTTTTGTCTTACTAGAAGACTGCATTTAAATTTCCATTTTATTAATTAGTTTCTTAAAAGATAAATGTGAAAAGAAATACTCTGCAACCAGCAAGCCATTAAGACTGACTGTTTTTATTCAGACATACTCCCAAGTGAAAAAAGGATGTGATTGGCATAATCCTTTTTTTGCAAGTCTCCAGGTTGTATACATATATACACTGTATTAACTGTGTCAGATTTTATTTCTTTAAGGGGCATCAATACAGGGTGTCCCTGTGTATGGGATGGCTGCTCTGTAAGTTGTGTGTTATAGGAGGGTGTGGTCTCTCACTGGCTCACTGACATTTCTGCCTATGAAATCACTGCAGTCTGCCTTATGATCTCATCTCTTATTACAAGAAGAATTTCTGTAGATACAATAAGGAGTATCTTATTGTTATTAACATCACCCTTTTATTCTCGTATTATCTTGTATTATCAAACACAGCAATGAGTGAGAAAGCATTGTGTTTTTTTGCACAGTCACTGCCTTTGTCCATCCTCCTGGGCTGTGCCCAGCCCAACCCCTCTGCTCTATGTCGACAGCCCACTCATCACATTCAAATGGCCTAGTGGCCCACACATGCAGTAGGCTGCCTCTATGGAGACTGTCTGTTACCATACAAAAGACACTTTGTTTTTATGTGAGCAGCATCCAAGTTCCACAGACTTGTTCATGTGTCAAGTTGATGGTGGTGACACTCCTTTTTTGGCCTTTCATTGAGGTTTAAGTGTCATGGAGCCACACTTTGAAGGTGGCCTCTATACACCTAATTCAGCCTACAGATTAACGTTCTGTACTGTGTATTGTGCAAGGCACAGCTGGCTGTTTTGGCCTCCCAGAAACTGAGCACTAACCCAATAACTTATGTTGTTCACAAACAATAGCAACATGCATCATAGGTTTAAATTAAACACGGTATGTCGGTATGCCGGTAAGAGAGAATACACAAACATATTACTTGGAGAATGTATACTTTATCCCTCCCAACCAATCATTTTGAAATGACACAATTTTTCATTTAATCCAAGTGGGATTTTTTTTTCCCATTCTAGAAGATTATCAGTTTGGCATTTGAATATGATGCATTTGTTATCTAATTATCAAGTGTAACTTCACAGCTACTATACAGCCAGAATTCAAAGTGCTAAGTGCTAATGGCTAATTAAGTGCATTAAATCTTTGGATCAGTTTTCAACTGTGGTGCTCCATAATCTCACAGTAACATCTAACAGAAACTGATTTGAAGCCATGAGTATAGCTGGTTTCATTTTACAGGTTTCACCAATATGTGTTATCAGATCAGAATGTCAGCTATCTGCAGTCAGTTCGCTGTTATTGTCCATCAGTTTGTCAAGGTTTTATGTGGAAAACAAAATGTTAAGAATTAAAATCCATTAACAGTAAATACACTGTACACTATGAGTACATATGCTAAAACATAATAGTCTTGTTGCCAAGCCCTTCATTGATCTAATCAATAGACTTCATTTAAAATGGGTAGTGTAATCCAAGCCAGGGCTCTCAGAAAGCTTTTACTGCTCCATCAGTCTTTAGGTACAGAAATGTGTTTTAATATTTAGCCTTCAATTATCATGTATTATTCTAACATTTATCATTTAGAGATATATAGCACATGCATTGTTCCTCTGGAATACCTTATATTAATATCATTAACATATTGTTAGGAAGTTACATTAAATGTAGCTTTAATGCAGTCTCATGCAGTTGTATTATGCCTCAGTGTGAAGACTGCTTACTGTTGTATTTCTAAATGTTGTATTTATATGCTGTCATGGTGATGGGAAGAGCAGCATGACTGAACCTCATTCCACAGCTTAGCTTAGCTCCTCTTACATGAGATCATCTTTTGAGTCTATGTCCCACCCCTGACTCATGCTCTGTAGCCTTTCCTCTCCCACTCCAGCGGCACCACCCTTCTCTCTTGAATGCAGCAGATGCTGGGAAGCAATCCCATGCTAGCAACAGGAAACAGATTTCCTTTCTCCATTTCTTATTGGGTGGCCAAGAAATGAGCAGCTCCATCTGCTTTTATGTTAACTCCACATCACAAAAGGTACTATTGTAAAAACATTGTTATGCTCATTTGAATTGCATTCAATCAGGAGCTAATTCTGAAAATAACATTACAGAATCCCGTTTAGAGGGTTCCCATGAGTAAGAACTGGGTCTAGTGTGAGTTATAGACTGGTGACAAAATAAAAACCTGAAGAAAAGAGAAACACAACAAATCCAAATGCTCTCATATGGGATACAGGGGATCACTGAATGTTTTCATGAATATGAAAAGCATGCGAACCACTGGTCTGAGTCAGACGGTCATCTCCAGCACTATCATCAAAATACCAAATGAGGGAATATCTTTTAGACAAATTGTGTTTATCCCTTCAGTAAAGTATCAGAGACTAGGGTGATATTTTACAACAATATATATAGAGTAGCTTTTTTGTGTTTATCCTGTGCTAAGTCATCATTTCTACGGTCTTTTCTCAAAACAGAAATCTGTTGATGTGGAATAGTACCCTGTGTAAATGTAGCACACCTAAAACCATACACAGGATTACCTTAAATTAAACATCTTGATCAGGATTCCCCATAATCTGGGGGAGAGGGAGGAGAAGAGGAAAACAGATTTCCATGTTTAAATACTTACTGACATACAGCAGTTGCAGCTGTTGCACATATGGGGGCTAGTATTTGAGTGTGTTTGTGTTCATCTTAGTACTGTTAGTGTGTATGTGTGTCCCATTAGCTGTCTTTAATGCTTCCTCCTCTCCTCTCCTCTCCTTGACTTTGCTGAGTGCTTCTGTAGTGATGGCTCATGCCTAAGGGTACAACTTCATCCTCCATTTGCTTTTCACCAAGGGTCATAAAATCTTTTGTCTTCACTGGTGGGGATATTGAGTATTACATCTCAGCAGCCTGAAACGTAATGAAACAAATGCCAGTAATATTAAGACACACCACACACAGCTAAATTAGTCAGTATGTTCTGTCCATATATTCTGTCATTACTGCAGTTCCAGTACATACTATACCTGCTTCTTCAAATAGTGGTCTGTGTAGTACTTTGATTTTATTTTTTTCTAATTTGCATAAGCCACAATTCACTGTAAATTAGTCTGAAGTTGAGGAAAATACTGTTAATTGGAGGAGAATGCTTATTTAATTAATTATTTGCAGCGGTGGCTCATATTGTATCTCTTGAATATACTGTATATTCTACTGCCTACATCCTCTCACAATTACACCTTGCAGAAAGGAAGTAGACTATATAATAATAATCTCTGCACAGATGTTTTCTCCAAGACCTCTTTACTTTAGTTTCCAGGCTCAATACATAGCAAAAGCTGAGAGGTAGAGCTGCTTTGAAGGCTTGGCAACCTGTTCCAGTCACATATTTCAGACACTGCCCTACCTCTCTGGGAGGACTGACTGTAGTGTACTCACTTACAAAGAATGACAAAAATCCTTCCACAGGTATTTCCCCCTCATCATCTCACACTGTATTTTTGTTTACCACCTACCACTTTGACAACATACTTTTTAAATGCAGAGGAAGAAGGTAGCCATTTTGTGCTGAGTCACCACTCCTGTGGGCCTCTGTTATAAATGGCACAGTGTTACCACAACTATTAGATTAGACTATTAGATGGATTGTCATCAAATTTTTTACAGGCATTCATGGTCACCAGAAGATGAATCATACTGATTTTGGTGATTCCCTGACCTTTCCTCTGGTGCCGCCATTAGGTTGACATTTTTGATTTTCTAATTGTTGGATGGATGGATTGCCATGAAATTTGATTTAGATAACCGTGTTGCTCAGATGATGAATCATAATGACTTAATCAATTATTCATTTTGCCTGAAATGAAATAGCAAAAAATATAAAAATATATTATAAATTTCCGCAGACCAGGGTGACGTCTTCACATGTCTTGTTTTGTCTGACCAATGAAAGATTAGTTTCAGTTACTATCATGGATGACAAACAAAAGCATCAAATCACATTTGAAAAGCCAGTAAGAGTCCAATTTTTGGATTTTTTTCTTAAATAACAACTTTTAATGATTACATTTTATTTCCCAAATAGTTACTGAAGAATTTCTTGTTTGATTAACTAATCAGTTATTCAACTAATTTCTCCTGCTCTGCAATAGCTTATTACCAAATATCTGATAAAACTGATAACATAACATTCCCATCAACCTCAGCTGTACTTTGTGTTTACTGTATAATAAGCAAATGACAGCAGGGCTAACGAGCCAAGCTAAGATGGTGGATGTGGTAGACATTATTTAGTCATAACCTGGTCTTCAATCTTCATCTCAATATTATCATAATGACCATGTTAGCATGCTAATGTTAGCATTTGCTTCAAAGCATTGCTATTCCAGAGTACAGCCTCATAAAGCTGCTGGCATGGCTGTAGACTGTTAATCTTGTTACAAAACATAATTTGTGTACTAATTGAAAAAGACTTGTGACACACCAAAACTTAGATCAAGACCCACTTAACAAAATTCATTTATTTGACCATCTTCGCAAGTACTGTGGGGATCTAGAGCTGAGCATTAGGGTGCCCCAAAAATACTTTTACATTGACTGTGTGTGATCAGGATCACACTGAATTATGCTGTTGTGAAGAAGATTCCCTTGTGCCAGTGATTCATGTGCAGCCATTCAGTGTGTGACAGTCAAAATTTTATGATTCATTAAATTGACGTCTGTTCAGTCAGAGGTGTAAATGCAAACTTTGATCACGATAACAGTGACAAAGACCAGTATGTTAAAATCTCTGCCACTGCTGTGCAATACATGACCTTATACGCCAAACAAAACAGAGGTACACATGCCTTTGCTCACTGAGCTGGTTATGACTCAAGAGATGTGAAATGAGAGCTGTTAAGCAAGAATGTTTATCGAGTCCTTGTCATGCGCTGGAAGGTTGAGGGCTTTTCAGTTTGGTCTTTATGTCTGTTTTGATTTCCCTCCTATACGAGGTCAAGAGGATTACACAGGCTGGATTTTGATTGCCAGGGCTTTTTGACTCTGCTCTGCTCAGAATGTGAGGATATTTAAAGCATCCTGACGTAACAAGATGCCAAAGGGTGTCACAGGCAACCTGTGCCAGACATTCTTGGGAAAACAACAATTTATCCGTTCTCTTGCTCAAAGAATTTTGTAAAAATGTAGTAATGAAAGGCCTGTATGAAGTGCTGCTGGTTGCATTTCTAACAGTCTGGTTGTGTGTTGTTGGACATAGTTCAGTCACTATTATTCACACAGACACGCAACCAATGTCATGTCCTGCATCTCAGTCAGTACTAGCAAAACATATCCTAACATCTAATAAACATTCTTTTTAGGATGGATTGATCACATTCACAAACCAAAAGAAAAGACTTCAGGCCCAATTCTCAAATACATTAATAACAACTCCACTATAAATTCAACATTTACTTCAGTCATCTTTGTTGTCGCATTAGGAAATGAAGGACGTCACCTAAGTGGCACAGATTATGTGGCCTGCAGTTGCAGGGGCAGCATGGTTTAGGGTTGAAGCTATTTATAGCCGTGCACATGTGCTTTGCTGAGGTCTACAAATAAGTGTCTCAGGAGCTCTGTAGCTGTCTGTCTGAATGCTGTGGTGGACTCTCAGTTAGTACTGGGCCTAGTCCGTAGTCAGGTAACACAAAGGCCACACAACAGTGTGCACACCGCACTGTACAGTAAATAATATTACTACCAGTTTAACTTCCTGTCATGGTGCACTTTTGAAGGAGGTTTTAATGACTTTTTTTTTTTAGATAGTGCTCAGATGTCAAGAAGTTCAAATATAACATGAGAGAGGGAGGTGGTTAGTCAGGCTTTCTGTGTGAGCCTTCAAACATCAACCCATTAAGGTCAAAGGTCACAAGCTGCTGGTTATATGCTAAGCTGTTCCCAGGCCTCAGGTGGATGTCGTTCATCTTACTAGCTGAATTTAAAATATGAATATTGAAACATTGAAAGAAAATTTGTGTGTTATTCTTAAATACTAAAGCAAGGTGGTGAATTGTTTTTAGTAACATTACAAATTGTGTGTCGCTGTAGTCATCAGTATTTTGTTAGGCATATGAAACAAATCTAAATAATAAGGAAAGATGATAATGCAAATTTTCAACAATAAAGAAAATACATATCTGCATGATAAGCCACAGTGCTGTCCTGTAGCAGTTTTACATAGCTAATCATATCAGATATGGGGTTTAATAGATAAAAGATATGAAAGTTCAAGTAGTATTATCACACAATATATTAGACATGATAAGTAGAATGAGATTGATTGACCTGATAAAGTTGTGCAACATCAGGAGAATGAGGGTATGTCATACATTATGTCATTGTTATTGTTAGAAGCAGAAAGCTGGTTGGTTTACTATCTGACATCTGATCTATACTAATCTTTGCTACTGCTTTCATTGTTATGATCAAATAATGTTACAGTTTTAAAGCTGGGAGAATTCAGTTTCTTCTGGACTGTTTGAGTTCATGCTTACTTTTTATTCTCATAAGATCCTCAAGAGGGCACCCTGCTATTAAACTCACATTAATGTTTTTGGGAAGCACAGGTACAGAAATAACGCATTCCACAGTTCTGTTTCTGTTTATACTGCTAATATCAAAGCTTGGACATGAAGGGTAGAAATAATGAAAAACTGGATGTCTCACGATCTGACATCGGCTGATTTTATGATGTGATGTTATCAGCACTCCTATTATCAGTAATCTGTGTAATATGTGAAGCACAGGAGCTTATTGCCGGCCGTGTCTGATGGCTGGGTGACGATACATTCTTTTTAGCCTGTCTTTTGCTCTGAGCTGGAAAGTTTCTTTGAATACTTGCCCAGCCAATCTATATTAATGAGTTTCTCAGAAGGGGTTTATATATTATGCAGCAGAGAGCTTAGATGTGTGCATTACAGACCAAATTGCTGTCCTACTGCAGACTGCACTGCTTTATTTCTCTGTGATTCAGCTGATTCATAGAGTCACAGGGACAGATACGTCAGCAGTGACACAGCAGAATTGTGGTCTGTTGCTGCATCATACTTTCAATATGAAGACAGACTACTTTCCTTACTTGTTAGGATTCTGTCATTGGTCAGTTTTATTGAGTCATTTTAGTCAGGCTGATCTGACAGACCTAAGTGTCCCTTCCTTTATCTGATGTTTCAGCTTCATATCAGGCCTTCATCTAGATGTGTAGACATGGCACAAAATAATTATCAGACCGACCCACTTTTTAATTCTCAGCAGCCTTTACACACTGACTATTTTTAGATGAACTAAATGTAAAAATCTGAAGAGATGCAGTCACAGGGCTCTTAAGGTACCCCTGTTATCCTGGAAATGTGTGTCTCAAGCTTTCTGATAATTCACCTGCATTACATAAGAATGGTCACCCACAACAACTTTCAAATAAAAAAGATGCCACTCTATTTGAAATGCTTTCATTTTATTTCCCTGTCTTATGTAACTGGTATGCTCAGTAATAAGAAAACAAAAGTAAAATTCCACTAAACTTAATGGGAACTGCACAACTTCCACTGAAAGACTGCTTGGCCCTTTTGGTATTTTTCATGTTGTATCATGAAGAGAGTTGATTGTTATTTGCCTGGATGTGTTCTCGTTATTTCTGCTGATGTAAAGATTGTGGTGAGTCTTGGCAGCTGCACAGTAGAAAATGATTACCTGAAACCTTTTTCACCCCCTAACATTAGGTTTCTAGTATTTATATTGCTATATTTGATCAGATATTTGCAATAATTAAGTGCAGCATGCTGTCGGAACAACTTATGGTACATTGCCCCTAAATAACCGCTATAATAAACTGGCTGTATCCTGCCACAGTCAGTCGAAACCTTCCTGAAACATGTTAACAAGGAACTTTCCTCCTTTTTTTTCTTTTTCTTTTCTCTTAACAAGAAGCACTGATTTCTTCTGTGGTTCTGAGTGCTGCTGCTAGATAAACACTTAACCGCGTGGAAACTCAAAATAGTGAGTAGCCATGGAAAACCTGACAGAACTCGTTTTGGATGCTTGATGTGAAAGGGAGTCTCACGGCTGCCCTAGAGGCTGGTAGGCAGGCAGGCAGGCAAGAAGAGGGTGACTGTTACTCCTTCACTCAGTCGCTTATCCACATGGCATCCTGTCTACCTGAACCACGATCCTCTTGACAGCTCTCAGAAGCAAGTAGAAAAGATGAAGTACCTGCTTAAGACCGAGAGGGAGCATAGGACTCACCTGGTAACTCTCATGTGCTGCATGGGTCAGTATTTATCTTACTGCTTCTTGTCATTTCCATGAGAGATTATTCATGCCTGCACTTGCTCTTTACTAATAGTAGGCAAGATATCCCTGAGCAAAAATGTTTTTGTAATCCGCACAGAGGAACATTAATGGGAGGAGGTTATCTATGTTGTTAGTAGCTGTGGTCAAAGTTCAGGAAAATGCTGATTGTTATCCACATTGTTGTTGTTATTAGCAGTGGACTGAATGTGACCTAGCCGGCAGATGTTATCCTAAATGTGATCGATTGTACATGTGAGCCTTTTGGTGTTCACTGACGATGATTTAGAGGAGTTGTGTCTGGCAGACTGGGAGACGTGGAAGCAGTGAAATGAGTCATGGCTGTGGAGGCTGGCCTGACTCCTGCTCTGCTCTGACACTGAATAAAGGGCAACTTTAAGGAAAAATACAGTGACAAAAACTATGAGTTGCTCACCATGCTATCAAGAAAAAATTATAATGGAAGAGTTGGTGTTCTTTTTCTTCAATATACAGCTACTACTAGCTGAAGAAAAAAGAATATATCTGTTTCCTTTTCCTTTTTAATTGCATCTGATTGCTTCCTGGTCTCACATATGTCACTGATGGCAGAAAGGGAGGTTGCCATGGTGATGGGAAACAAAAAACATAATGTGGTCAACAGCATGAAGAGCAGAGAGAGTGATGCCATTTCCGTCTCTGGAAATTACATTCTTCGTTTTAGCCATAGGGACTTGAGGTCTTCATATGTCTCTCCTTTTCTACATCACTTTCATTGAAATTATAAAGTTGTATTAACTGTGTGCAACAGGAAACAAAGGATTAAGCAACTTTTAATTGCTCACCTGTCAAAAAAGAACATTACTCTTGTCTTTGTCTATGTATTTTTTGAGATATTGAGTGTAATTTGCCCTGCATTTGTCTCTGACCTCTTGTACCATTCCACTCAGTGCAGCCTAATAGGCCACATGGCTACAGTCTACTTTGATGACAACCTTCACAAAAAGAGATCTGTGTTGCCCACACACCTCTGATGACTGCTTTATAATGCGAAAAATGTTTTCTTTTTTCTCTCTTGTCCTCAGATGAAAGAGACAGAGTGCAGAAGAAGACATTTACAAAATGGATAAACCAGCATCTGCTGAAGGTAAGAGACTAATATGTGCTGATTGTTTGTTCTGTATTATCAAAAGTTTAGAATTTCAGTATATGAAAACTGATTTTAAAAAATCTGATCTGGTGTATTTGTGTCCTATGCGTTCATATGGAAACTGTATTCATTAGAAAGATGAAACCTAAATAATACCTAAAATTCCAACATTTTTTCCATAACAATCAGCAAACCATTTTCCCCTAACATAAACAATCCATCAGAGAAGTATTGGCAGAAATAATAATTACCACTCTCCATGTTAGGTTCTAACATGCTAACATTCCTCCCCAGATATTATTAAAACTTGTTACAAGTCATTTAGCATGACACGCTCTGCTACACTGCTGCAGAAACAGGCTGTCTTTTGTTGACTCAGGTATATCACTTACTGTGGCGTTTCATCTGTCTGTGGAATTTAATGAAACACTTAAGCAGACAGACAAGCATTGGCATGTCTCTTCTAATATGCCTTTGTAAAAACTTATTCACTATCTGGGAATCAGTGTAACTTTATGTTTTATAGGGTTCATGCGGCAGTGGCACATTTATCACTGTCACTATCATTAAAAATCACTCTGATGCATGTATGTAATCACTTCACTATTATTAAAGAACATAAAATGGAAAAACTAACATTTTTACACACAAGATTGGTTGGTACTGATATACATGCGTCAGTTGATGCCTCGAGTCTTGTAAATTGGATATTTTTCGAGCAGCCTGCCAGGTAAAAATGAACTTCAGCAAATGGGGCCAAGCTAACAGAAACATTTTAAGCAGCAAAAACTCTCAAAAATAAAATGGCTAGATGTTGCTCATTTTGTTTAGCAGGTCACTACTCTTTTATAGTGCCTGCGAGAGCAAATGAGACCAAATGAGCAATGATAGAAATTTGATTGTTTTTGCACAAGTTGTCTCAACAAGAAGAGTCCATTGTCCATTCTTTCAGAATCAGTACCAAGTGACAATAAATTAACTGGAATAAAAAGAAAACACTTTTGTATCTTAAGCACTACTTGATTGTCATACTATATTGAAATAAATACAAGGTAGAAACTTAATCAAACACAAATGGAATGCTTTGGAAAATTGACAGAAGTGGTGTGAAGCATGTGCAATTTTTAGCTCTACTTGCTGGTCCAAGGATGGTGGTACTGGTCAGTCAGTCAGTCCACTACTTCGGTCCGAACTCAGATATCTCAAAAATATTTGGATAGATTGCCATTAAAACTTCATGTAGTTATTCATGGCCTCTAAAGATGAATCCGGCTAATGCTGGTGACATTGTAGAATTATACCAAACTAAAAAAACAATGACAGTGAACATGCTAAACGCCTGCTAAACATCAGCATGTTAACATTGTCATTATGACCGTGTTAGCATTTTGACATTATCATTTATCTCAAAGCACTACTGTTCTGAAGTATAACCTGACAGAGCTGCTAGTTTTGCTGTAGACTCTCTTATTATTTGTTATAAAACAAAACTTCTGGTCTAGTCTTCAAGCTGGTAACATTTCTGGTAACATTATGCAGCAGCTACCTTATTACCCTTCTTTGACAGAAATGCAAATAAAGTGCCACAGTGTTAACAGGGTTATATTATTACATGACTGGTGGGCCTCTCTTTTCCCCCTACCATTGGTATTTAATGTTTTGGCCTAAAGGGGGGTTTATGCTCTATAATAATCATCCTCAAAGCTTGGTGTGCCATAAACCTGTCCTTAAGGGTCAGTTTAAGGGCCTATTAGATCAGTCTTTCCTTGATGGGGATGGGTCTTCTCGTGGATCAGTGCTGATGACTGGTTTTATGATCACTTGCATGTGATGTTTTTGGATTTATTATTTCCAGTATGAAAATAACGAGAAGGATGCATGAGGCCCCAAGGATCTGCTGTTTCCATCTCTAGGAAGTGTCGACTGCAGCTTGCACTGCTTCATGAGAAAAACATTATGTAAACTTTGTCACAATCTTGGCAGAAGAGAGAAGGAAATAGTATTTTATGTCTGCAGTTCTGTAATAAAACATGACACATGCAATGAGGCTGCAGAGATTATCAGCAACATGTGTACAAAACCAAAAGCTATGTACTGAAGTAGTTTGAACCTGTTGAACTTGACTTAATGACTTAATTTGATTTTTGCCTTTTATTTCATATTGGATGGCCAGATTTTGACATCCAGATTTCAGACCTCTTTAGCTTGGTCTTTGACACATGCTCCATGAGAAATCAGAGGTGCTGAGTAATAGTTGGGGATCTGCTTGGCTGACCCAATAACATAAGGGTGCAGATCTATTTTGACTCCACAGCTGTGGCTGCTATCTGGGATTACAGTGCTGAAAGCCCTGTGTGAAAGCAGGTCAACAGGCAGCAGGGTGATTTCAGAGGCGCGGTATTCAGGACAGGAAGGAGTGATGGGCTTGCTGGAAGGACTGGAGTTGTTAAGTGCCTCACTCAAATGCTTAGATAAGGTGTTAGAAGGATATGCTACAATTGCTATTATTCAGTGTGTGTTTTATAATACATGCATTTCAGTAAGGAGAAAACTGTGGGGGAAAAAGCTTTGTTTTTTAAGTTTTGTTTTTAGATGTGAACTGTAAAACAGGTTTTTGTGGTTTTTTAAGTGAAACTTAACACCAAGTTGAATGGATGACATAAGGAAGATGGATGAGGTTATGTCAGGTCAACATCAATGTTTTCTGATATAATCTCCAAGGATCTGTCCTTTAGAAAATTAGATTGTTAAGGCTGAATAACTGCTTTCAGAGATTTCAGAGCAACACAAATGCTGATTACATGCAGAGTAGCTGAACAACTGTATTTCTTATAATGAACACTTGTGCAATAACAATATGATATTTGCAGTTTGCTCACGTTTTGCTTTCCTCCTCATGTCTATAGGTACGGAAGCATATAAATGACCTTTATGAAGACTTACGAGATGGACATAACCTGATCTCACTACTGGAGGTTTTGTCTGGAGACACATTGGTGAGTTAACACTTCTTCTCTTCTGTGGATTTTCAGGGTCAGTCACAGAAATGAGAATTCAAAACAAACTTTAGTAGTAATTAAGTGCTTAAGATGCTTTAATACAAGTAGACTTTGGGAAATGCTTGAAGTTTTAATTAGAGCAATTTCCACTGAGTCTTATGAAAACACAAAAAAATTGATTGTTATAAGACACCAATAAGGAAAGTGAGAGAAGTGCTCTTCCTCACATTTAGCATCTGTCACACCTTTGCATATCTAATGCACTTGCCCTTCCCCCTTCTGACTTACATAACTGATGGTAGGAGAGAAGAGAGTATCCTGGGATTTGATGGTCTGTAAGCAGATCCGGTGAGATTTAGCATTCACCAAAACCCACTCATAAAGTCACACTTTCTGTGAATTGATGCAGGTTTTTGAACATATCAAAAGATTATTTTATTTTTTGTTTGTTTATGTCTTTCTCCTTTCACCATTTTTGGGCTATCTTTGTGCAACAGTGGTGATGCTCAAGTGGCAACAGACTTGAGAGGGATATAAAATATGATATATGTTTTCTTTAAGTCAATAAGATGTAAAGATGTCAGTGGAAACCTTAAAAGCGGGAAAAGTAGTTGAGTTTGTTTGGCCAATGGAGCTCTTGGCAACCAGTAATCAGTCATTAACAATGTTTAACTTGCTAACTAGCTTTTTTAACTCACTAACTGCCAAAAATTACTTTTTAAAATAGGTTGCATAAACTGCTAGTAGGAAGTATCCCATACAGTCTGCATGGATGCAGTATGTAGAAACAGCACCAGTGTATCAGCTTATACACTGTACAACAGTGCTGCACCTCTGTGCATACATAAGTAATGTCAGCTCTCGCTGGTCTTACCAGCACTCAGAGGACAAACATTACTACCTCTGACACACAGCAGCACGAACATGTTACAGTGTTTCTACAAAACTGCAGCAATATTACAATCATGAGCAGTGTTTCTTTTGAGTGCAGGAAGCTGTGCCCTTACAGTGATTAAAGCACAGCTGGAGTGATCACGGTAACGCTTGTATTATCAATTTGCAGTCAGTCAAAACTTGGAATGACTAGGAAATGATGAATAATGATGAATATCATTCAAATGTGTTTGTAGTCAGGCTCATCATCTTATAATGTGTTCATTCGGGGACCCAAGAGGTAACATCCCATCTGTTATTAAACAAAAAACGTAAAAATATTTCTTAAAAGATAAGGATTGTGGAAGTAAACAATGACCAGATCATATGTTATTTTATCCAAACATATGGAACTGCCATGATTAATGGTCATTGATTTGTGGCCTTTTTATAATATTATAAGGCCATATAGCTGTAGTGCTCTGGTCTGAGACAGGTGGTACTGAAATGCTGCATGTTATTCAGCAGGCTATTTGCAGTATTATTTCATTTCTCTGTAAACATGTCATTCTTTCATCTTATAGTGAGGTATGTTGATACAGTCTTTGTGAAGTCCTGAGTTACATAATGTTATCATGCTTTATGTCCCTGACTGTATAGTTGAACTGCATGTATTCCTGTAAGAGGAACCCCAGCAGTTGCTCCCTCTCCAGTGTAACTAACTTTCATCTTCTAAGTAGCTGTCTATTTTCTGTTTACATCCTACTTTCCCCCATCTTCTGTTCTCCACTCTTTGATTGTTTCTGTCCATTGTCTAACCTCCTTTGATTTGGCCACTGTGTGTGTGTGTGTGTCCATGTCCTCCTTTCTTCCCCATGTGTTGCCTTCTTTTCGGTGATAAGCCAAGGGAGCGTGATTTTCTGAAGACATTGCGGTTGGTGAGTGGGACAGAAGCATGTGCAGTTGAGCAGCATGGAGACACGGTGGATGATGATAAGGGGGTACGTGTGGCTCACCCCCTCCACCCCCTTGTAACAGACTAATTCAGAGCGTGCTGTGGCCAGTTAACAAGTGTAGAAACAATCCCACAGTCTCACTGTATGATTTGTCACTTTGTAGCCTTACATAATTGCTGTAGCAGATACTGTAGTTATTTCTAGAGTTTTTTTCCAGTTTGCTAAATTTGTGATTTCTATGAAACATTATGTTTCATAACACCACTTCTTCTGATCAGGAAACAGTGTCAGAATCTTTGTTTACATGACCAGATGATCCTGATGATCCAGAGAAATGTGTACATGATCCAAAGACCCGGGCAACTTCCTGCTCAAATTTTCTTTTCACTTATATGTGAAATAAAATAAGAGGAAATAATAACAGATTTGGCACTCTGACCTTTCAAAGGCATTAAAAATATGCTGTAAATTATGAAGGAAATATTTTGTATCTTTATATCCATTTCACTAGCTTTGCGCATCATATAGCCATACAAAGCTCTCAGAACCTACGGGAGCATCGGGACATTTTTCATCCGCTGCTTTTGAGTCTTTTGCTGCTTTGAAGCCTCAAGAAAACTTCATAAGTGAATTAGATTCACTGAATGAAAAAGATGGGTTTATTATATGTTGTTGCTTTGCTACAGAGATGAGCAGGTTTCTTCATCATCTTTAGAGATATGGCTGAATGCAGCACAAGTCCTTTGCTGCTGCTGCTGCATCCTGGCTTGAGTGCATTTTCCATTTCATTACCTCACGCTGTGGCCCCTGACTGCCCACATGCATTTGCCACTAGAGGTCATATAATATCACATTTTACTATTCTTAACAGCACAGAGAACTGAATATAAATATGTTTTAACTGCACCTTCCGCTGATGGGGTGATCTAGCATCTAGGTTGCTTAATCTGTTATTTCTGTAACTTGATAAGAGCAAAATTGTAAGGGTGGAAATGGTGGAAAATGTTCTAGGAATGTTACATTATATATACAGTGTGCACAGATTTTGACTGGACTTGCAGGGATGGCTGCTCTTGTGGGTAGAGTTTTTTTGTGTGTTCTTTATCTTACCAGATGAGCGGGTAAGAACCTAGAAGCATGTCCTGTGTTCTCCATGCTACTAATCATATTTGTAATTTGTCCTCTGATATTGAGAAGAACCTGATTGCTTTACAGTACATGGCTCCTCTTCCCTCTTTATGTCCACAGCCTCGGGAGAGAGGGAGGATGCGCTTCCACAGACTCCAGAATGTACAAATAGCGCTGGATTATTTGAAGAGGCGGCAGGTGAGAATCAGTCCAAGTGTTTCTTCAAACTCTTGTACTGTCACACTTTTGATTGAGGACTGGAATAAATTTGAACGAATATTGTCAAAGCTTAGACTGCTGCTTTTGACAACCGGAAATCAGCCTGCAGTCAGATTTCTATCATACAGTAATGTCATGGCAAAAATATAAAAGGTTTCAGCTGAATAGAATACAATACATTCATGTATCATTACATGTGCGTAGCTGCACTGTATGTTGGGAGTTGCATCATATTGTGACAGACTTGTTCACTTGGGGACAGTCTCACTCAGTGGTGATTACTTACAAATACTCCCTGTTCTCCATCTCACGTTGTTTCTCTCAGTTCATTTGCCACAAATAATAATAGGAGCATTTAAGGAGCGCTGACTACAAATCCCATCAGTCCCGTCAGTGGGGTTTCAAAAAGCTTCGATTGCCCTCCCCTCCCCCACCACACTCAGGGCGTGATGAAGAACACAGCCTAGCTGAGCCAGATGTGATGTAAGGCTTGAGACAAAGGATTCATAGATGGTCTCAAATGAGTTGTTCTATTGTTTTAGCTATAGCACATAACCAGATACATCCAAGGATCCTCTGCAGAAAGACCTAGCCAACTCTTTAAACCTCCCCCTGCAGCTGATTATTAAAGATAATCAGGCTGGCAATGGAGGAATAAATGAATCATCTCCATATTAAACCAAGGCTGTGTTCAGAGTCTACTTTCTGTTTCATGTTTTATGTGAAGGATGTCATTAAATACACATTATCCTCCACTCTGTGATAAAGCATCCTGGCAGGTTTAGTGCATTTAATTAGGAGCAAACAGTCATGTTGCCTCAGTCACCTCAGTCCCACACTGTGGGTACAGGAACAGTGTTCTGTCACATAATATAATGACTATTGTGCCACCTTGTGGTGCTTGTTAACAATAGATATATGAGGCAACACAAACACATTCCAGCCAACATTCATGTTAATGTTGAATATACAAATATAATGGTAAATACCATAATTTAGAAACTCGCCAGTAGATTTTGTACATGTTGCGATATTGTAAATATGCTTGTATTGATCATATGTTTTTTGTCATCAGGTCAAACTTGTAAATATCAGGAATGACGACATCACAGACGGTAACCCAAAACTGACCCTGGGATTGATCTGGACCATAATTCTGCACTTTCAGGTCAGTGTTGTCATTTTATGGTATCAAAATTCTTGTGCTTTCAACAAGTCATTAATGTGATCTATTACCCAGATAATGGATCATCTTTAATTTCTTTGTGTTACATATAACTGATGAGGTTATGCTGAAAATAGCTATTCATGTTAAACATGTCCAAAACTCTCCATTCTGTACACTACATATCTGTTGCATATTTGAGATGTTTTTGAAGCAGATAATTTTAGGAGTTTAAAGGTATTTAAAGGCAGCAGGAAACCATCCATGTTGACTTACATAACAGCTTGTTAAATGGCCTCCAGATTAATACTTTTAAAATGAGTTCACATCCATAAAGTGAATGTTTCTACTTTTGACCACAAGGTGTCAAAGCTGTGCTGCATACATCATGCTGAGCATTGTAATTGCTGTCTAACTCTTTATTATGGTGAAATATATGAAGTCAGTGTTTGCCTGACCTACTTTAGATCATGTTTGATTCAGCCTGGGTTGTAACTTGTCAAGCTAACATCAGGTAGCTGCTAGTAGCTGAAATGTCTTGGTATTATTCACAAAAGAAAATTTTTTTACTCTCTACGCCACAGTTTGAATAGTTGTGATGGTTTTCAGATTTTGTGTGCTCTAGGCTACGTTTATGTTTCTCTTTGAATGTTCTCAAAAATGTTCTCTCTGGGGATACTTTTATTGCTGGAGTGACACAAATCATGTCAAGTAGGTTTGTCTGTGAGTGCATTCCATGAGTATCCAGGTGTCCACTGAAGTTGAGTATCTCCCCAAAATCAAATAACAAGCAGACATTTCATACACTAAACTACTTCTCACTCACACTTTCCCCTTCTCTCCCTCTCTCTGACTGTCTTGCATTGGATTATTAATATCTTTGGCACACACCACCACTTGATTCAGTTCTTGGTTTGTAACAGAAATATTCCAGTAGACTTACGGCTCTGATTGAGATGGTTGAGAGTTAGTGTCTTATTTTAGAACAAGCATGCATTTATCTGACTAATGCCTGCAGTGAAATAACGGGGGGAAAAAGCAACTAATATAATTTTGCTTGGACTCAAACATGCTGACAGGTAGCGTCGGTGATGATGCCAACACCTGCTGCTGTCAGTCTCACGCAAGCCCTTGAGCAGTTGATCCAGCAGCGATGGGCCTGTTTCCTCTTGATTTGGAAGGGCAGCAGGGCACGTTGGGAGAAAATGTTAAGGTTTAGTCACAGTATACACCTCTGGCTTTATTATATAAGCACAGCTGACAGCAGATTGACGTGTATGAACCGAGCACTGTTTTTATATTACATGCTTATATGCAACTGGCTTTGCCCATAGTGTCAGAATTAGTTCTGTGCATGCTTTTCTTATTTCTGCAGGCTAATTTTTCAGATATTTACTTATATAAACTGAGAGTACTCACAGGATGTGTGCACTGCTCCTCCTCTAGCTGGTTAACTGTTTCACTGCTGAAGTTTGAAATTTCATGTTTGATCATGCCTTTACAGATAAGAGGTTGATTTCATTATACAAAGCTGCCACTACTGTGTTCCTCACAACTGAGACCACACTGTATTTTCACCTGGGACACGTGTTGAGAACACCAGAGTGTAATGTTTATTTTAGTATAGGTGGTAACAATGCATTGCTGTTGTCAGGTGTGTCTTCTTTGTTTTGCCCTGATTGACTGTCACTGTCTCTGTATGCTGTTGTGTGTCTTGTTCTGGCACAACAGATATTCATGACTCATACATGTCATTCATTCATTATAACATTGTCACTGAAAAAAAAAACCTCTAACAACATGATAACAATGATATTGAATGGTATAAGATCTTAAGTATTGTGTAAGTTAATACTGCAGTAATATTAGTATGTAATAGTTTGATCATAAGCTGGGCATAAATAGAATCAGGAGATTGAACTGTGTTGGCTGTCAGGTGACTTTGACCTTCAGGGAAACTTCACTGACGCTCAAATATTGTAAGCTCACACTGACACTGTTATTTTTAGTTGAGCAGTGTGGTGGCATTATATTCACTCCTTCGCATGCTACTTATTTCACCTTTTACCCTGTAATAAAAGTATTGATATATTCCTGTGCAGTCGGCCCGTGCCTCACTTTGTCAGGCAATGTTATTGTATAACTGTTGCGATGGTTTTATACGGTGAATCACTTCCTAGTCAGAACATTTGCCCCCTTGTGAACTGCGGCAGTGGTGATCTGTTCAGATAATGGAGTTTGTTTAAACCATTGGACTTAAGCCCCACCTCTGGCTATGCCCATTGTACGTAGCTTGATTAATAGACAAAGTGAAAGCACTTTGTTGTCCAGCTCGGATTTGCCTGCTGCTTCTGCTGCTCTTGTTGACCCACACTGTTCTGTTTTTCAAAGCCTCTCTGACCGGCTGGGACTCTGTCTGGTTCACGCAGCCAAACTTGCTGAGCCAAAATTTCTCAGCATAATAGGTGGCCATCAGCTGGTATCCTCTAGTAGTTTAAACCTTGTCCTCCCTTCAGCCCTCATTACAGACACAAATATTAGGAAACCTAAGAAGTGGCTGTGACGTGCACATGTTTACTGTGTAGACGAAGCAGACTAGCCAGCCTGAAACAGGTCTGTCCACAAGTCTTTTCCATTCTTGCTCAGCTGAGGTGCTACAAGCACGTGGGTCGTGTCTGTGTGTGCATTTATGGCGTTTGTGCTGGATTAGCAAAGCCAGAGAAATGTTTCAAAGGTCAGAAAGGATTCCAGTGTCAGAGACCCAAGAGGGAGCGAGCGAGTGAGTAAGAGAGAAATGCAGTGAGAGGGAGAGAGAGGCTCTGGCTGCCGGGCTGTTTGTCGCTACTTATTGTGTGCTCGTTGCACAGTGTGAAAATGGCTTTATGTCAATGGGATAGTGGCACTTCAGATCAAGTGGATCTCATTGGATATTTTGCCTGAAAACAACTTTGACACTGTCAATGGGGAAGGGACTGTATAATTGTCAGCCATGGGAAATATCTGTGGCTGTGTTCGAGGCCCTAAAGAGGAATGCTATGTTGATCCGAAGAAAGCTCCACTGAACCCTGAATTTAAAGAGCACAAAGGTCGCCGCTATTTTCAGAGGAAGAAAAGGAAATCCGAGGACTCTCAGCCTACTGGATCTTTCAGGAGTCTTGGAACTGAAGCCATTACAAGTGGGGCCATCTGTGGCAGTGCAGAGCTTCAGGATGGCCCAGATGGGAGCACAGAGGAGAACCAAGTATTGCTGGATAAACCAGCAGAGGTGGAGAAACATCTATCCAGGCAAGACAGCATTAGTAAAGGTGTCTATGTCGGAGAGGTACCAGTTATAATCCTCAGAGATGCTTCTAATAAACCTGTTGGCAAAAGATTAGCATACAGGTTGGGAAGGTTTTCCACAGAGCAGGCAGACAGTGATAGAAGCACATTTACTGTGGATGAAAAGCTTCGTTGCATTAACACAACGTCCAGAGGTGTCTCAGCTAAGGATGGTCTGCTTGTCAAGAAGCTGCTACGGCGCCAGCTAAGGAGGGCTGTTAGCTTTGGAGCAGTGGAGCACATGCTACGGACTCTGAGGGGTATTGACAGACCTGGGACTGAGGAAAGTTTTGCCAAGATTATATCGGGCTCTCAAGCACACAGGAGGAGGAGACGGAGGGCCTACACCTGTTCTGGTTACGTAGAACGTCTCCCAGCTCCCGCCAAATGTGTTTCCACCCAACAGGAGGTAAACTGAGAACATGTTATTTATAGTCATTACGTGCATGGTTCATGATAGATTATTAAGAGGTTTGATAGGGGTATAATGTAATTTGAACATTGCAAGGTTGGTGCCGGAAATCTCAGCCTGTCCAGTATAAACAGACCCAATACGTTTGTCAAAGTGTCCAATACAAATACTGGACTAATTATTAGGGTTCCAACTAGATTGACTGAAAGGATTCAGATAAGCCTATGTCTGTGGCTGTAGGTCTCTTAAACCCTGCCATATTTTTTCTCAGCTGGACTGTAGAAATGTCTCATGCTCTGGATAGTCTGGTGTGTTTGGGGGGGGGGGTTCTTCCACTGTCTTTGTCTCTTTAGGATGGTGCTGTTTCTGAGCTGTGTGTTGTAGAGCTGCACAGATTAGTTGATTATTTGATTAGTTGACCAAAACAATTAATTGGCAATTATTTTGATAATCAATTAATCATTTCAGTCATTTATCTCACATGTGATAATTTGATTTTTATTTGTCATACAGGACATGATAGTAAATAAAATATCTTTGGGTTTTGAAATGTTGGTTTAATAAAATAAGCAATCTGAAGACATCACTCTGAGCTCTGGGAAACTCTGATGGACTATTTAAAAAAGTAAGATGAAAATAGCTGTTTCAGCCCTAGTGTGTTGTATGTCTGACTCTTACTACTTTTCTGTTTTTATGACTGATGGTCATCTTGTAAAAACTATTACCTGTTTCCTTGCCTTTTTTTTGTTCAAACCATGCTGTGAAGTCTGTGATATGAAAAATAGAAACAAACTATTCAAGATGTATTCCATGGTAAACACAAATACTTCAGGGTGTTACAGGAAAACAACATTTACAAAGGCTTGAATCCATATGCGTGAATGTCTGTCTTGTGAAGATGTCATAAATGAGCTTTAGACCTGGTGTGCCAAGAATGCTATGGAACTCGACGTGGCACTGTTTGTTTTACGTCATCACACTCTTCACCTGCTTCATATGCTGTAAAGCTATTGGGTAATTTATTACACAGCTCTATCTCAAACTCCTCTGCTGCTGACATTTTCCATGTTTGACATTCGAACAAAACTGGTCATGAGCCAGATAAGGAACCTCTGATCAAATATCAAATATGAAATAAAATACATCTATAGTTCACATGTTTTTAGGAATATCCTCTCTGCACAATAAATAAGAACTTTGTGAGGCTTAAAATGAGACTTTGCTGAGTCATAGAAGTGACTGATGATTGATTCAGAGCAGTATTTTTGTTACAGCTGTAATTTTTGGTGATGTTACATTTTCTGATATTTTTACCACCCCTGCATATCATATTTCTTATATTATAAAATACATAAATATAATGTCATAGGGTATTTCATCACAGGTTTGTGGGTCAGATTTTCTGCGTCTCGTCAAGCTCCCTTGACAGCACTTTCATTGTCAGTGCATTTTTAATTAAACACCTTTTTCTGTTTGTGATAGATCTCGGAGATCCACGTGACAGGGGAGTCCGAGGACATGACGGCCAAGGAGAGGCTGCTGCTCTGGTCCAAACAGATAACAGATGGCTATGTAGGTGTACGATGTGAAAACTTCACAACCTCCTGGAGGGATGGGAGGCTATTTAATGCCATCATTCATAAATACAGGTAATATACACACAAGAAACAGAAAGAAACAGTAGAGTATTTGTTGTTATAAAATACTGGTGTTATTCGCATTATACCCTGATTTTATTTCTATTCCCTCATCTGTATTCTGTCAGTATTCCCTTACTGGATTGTCTTGTCATATTCGCTTTGCAAGTCAACTTTTTCTTTCTCTGTCTCTTTCTGTTGCAGGCCAGATCTGGTTGACATGAGCCGTGTGTCGGCACAGACCAACCGCTCAAATTTAGAGCAAGCTTTTTGTGTAGCTGAACAGTTGGGGGTGGCCAGACTGCTGGACCCCGAGGGTGAGCCCCATACACACTGTCATGTTTGATTTGGCTCCAGAAACACTGCAAAACCCTTTCAGCATCTTTGTGCTCTAAATCATGTGGAGTGAAGCTTGCATATTTGCTTGAGGAGTGATTCCTCTGAGTACAGCTCATGTATTGAATTTGTGACCTTTTGGCTTTTACTTTTTTTCATCAGATGTGGATGTTCAGTCTCCTGACGAAAAATCAGTCATAACATATGTCTCAACACTGTATGATGCCTTCCCTAAAGTACCTGATGGTGTCGATGGAATCAGTCCTAATGTAAGTCGAGGGAGTCGGGCCACCAGTAACTCCACCCAGTCTGAGTAAAAGTGCTGAAAAGTGCTTTATTGATGATCCTTTTGCTCTGAACAGGATGTGGATATCAAATGGGTGGAGTACCAGAACATGATCAAATACCTCAGCCAGTGGATCAAACACAATGTGGCCATAATGTCAGATAGATCATTCCCCAACAACCCTGTGGAACTCAAGGTATCGTACCACAACAAATAAACATCATAGTCATTATTAACAGCTTTTATTTTACCTTTCAGAAGTTGAAATTCAGCTGTCTCACTTTACAGAGCGCTCAGAATCAGCATATAATGTCTGAAAGGTGAATGATAATTGCCTGCTCCAAGTAACCCACATGTACCTGCTGTAACTGAGACTTAAAGTGATATTGATGGATATGAGAGAGCAGCAGCATCCATTTGCTGCAAGACATCAACAGCTTCTAACAGTGATGGCACTTTTATGCAGCTGATCTGAAGGCAAACAGAGAGTGTGGACAAATATTTAGAGATCTCTCCCCTGGTTAATATCTACTGTGATGCTTTGTGGCACAAGAGTAGAAAATCAACATTTGTACTGTAATCCCTGCTTTCTTTTACAGGCACTTTATACACAATATCTGCAGTTTAAAGAACATGAAATCCCGCTGAAAGAGAACGAGAAGACAAAAATCAAAAATCTCTACAAAATGCTTGAGGTATGCAAATGCAAAACAGCAGTATATCACTTTGATTTCACACCACACCATTTATAGTCTTACACATTGTAATAATAACAAATCTGTGTTTGCGGTATATCTGGCAGATGTGGATCGAGTTTGGACGTATTCAGTTACCCCAGGGCCATCACCCCAACGACGTGGAGAAGGAATGGGGTAAATTAATTGTTGCGATGCTTGAAAGAGAGAAGAGCCTGAGGCCTGAGGTGGAAAGGTATGCAGAGGCACTGAGCACATTAACACTTTCTCTGACCTGGCCTATCATTATGTGATTGAGGGTCTAATCTGTATTGTCTTTATAAGCTAATATTATGGGTTTCTTGTCTGCAAAAAGTCACTATTTAACTAACATTATTTAAAAGACATGTAGCTGGTGATTGATATGACTTGATTATTAAATGACTTATTTGAATAATCTGGTACTTTTCTCAGTGAAAGCTACATAATGTAGATAAAGGAGCAAAGATGCTACATGAGTCAGCATAAATTTTTTTGAGGCTGTTGTAGACAGAGTTCTCCAGTTACATATTGCAAGCTCACTAATTTCTCTACTGAAACCAAACGTTGAAGGTTAGCGTTGTATGTCAGAGGGTGATGTCCCTTATTAAAGTAGAAATCCCCTTACTGAACCGTTGCACTCTATGATATGGTTTACCTAAACATATTTATGAGGTGTATTTCTGGATTAGATTTACTGCAGCCAAAGTGCACAGTTTGCATATTATGATAAGGCTGTATTTTATTCTGCTGTAATACATGATGTGCAAAATCATCAGGAAACACATTAATCTCCAATCATAGAATAGCTAAAATAAGGGGTTGCTTTTATTTTCTGCAGTTCAGGAACAAAGTTGTGATTAATTTAGTATCTAGTTACTTGAAAAAGCAGAAACATGCAAATGTTAATAAAATAAATAGGTGGATTTTATGTTATAGCACGCTTGAGTCAAGATATTTTCTGATTTATTATGGGGTGACTTCTTATGGCAAGCTCAGTCAAGTTTTTGAACTCTGTCCAGTGTTCTGTTTCATCGGTGTTTGTAGATCTTGTCTCTATGGAGACTCAAATGTCATCTTTTGGATTTGTAAATTCTCTGTTATCAATAGTTTAGACAAAGTTACATCTCCGTTCCTGCCCTCACAATCTATAAAAACATAATTTTTAGAGTATTAATGTTGGGTGTGGTGAAAACTAGCAGAAACAGCGATTACAGGAGTTTGGCAGTGCTTTATACACTCTCAGTTCTTCTGAAGGTGTACTGTCTCAACCTGCAATTTAATATTTATCCCCTGAGGGCAGCATATTATCTCAGGGTGGGATTCAGTTTACACGCTCCTCACCTGGCTGTGACACTATAAATATGAGTTGAAAGTCGTTCCCTCAGTTGGGTCTGCGAATGCTCGCAGTCAGACCATAAAGGTGAGGTCGAGGCTAGGATCCTTACAGAGGGATGGTTAAGATGAGAAACGCTGATTGTTTGAACGGCTGGGAACGGCAATAGTTGTTTACCACATTAAGTAAGATGGCTTATTTGAGTGGGATCTCATCTATTAGTAACAGCAGCTTCACCAGCATCGGCTCCAATGACACCGTCCTCTCTGAGCCCTTACAAATTAACAGCTCAGTCTTTCTTAATAACAACATTGCCTATGGATCCAGGTGAGGTTGTGGGGTGCATGCTTAGCTTTTGTGAAGCTTTTTTGTTTTTACTGAAGTGATAACATGTAAAAGAACTTCAGCATCATCATTTTGTTTTATCATTTTTTTTTTTTAGGCTTGAGATGTTACAGCAGATTGCCAACAGGGTTCAGAGGGACTGTGTTAACGGAGAGGACAAGCTGGCATTGGCACGAACTGCCCTACAGTCTGTAAGTTTTGTGCAAGCGCTGTTTGCCTTGGCTCTGACACACATTTTTTGCCTTGAGTTTTCAGTCTTTTTTTTTTCCTCTACTAAGGATGCAAAACGTCTTGAGTCTGGAATTCAGTTCCTACATGAAGCTGAGATTGCTGGCTACTTGTTAGAGTGTGAGAATATCCTCAGACAACAAGTGGTGGACATCCAAATTCTCCTGGATGGGAAATTCCCCTTTGCAGATCAACTAGTTCAAAGGTACAAAGTAGATCCCCTTGCAAAGATAACATACTGAATTTTCTCATACATGAAGACAACTCATATTGTTGTTCCTTTTCAATACAGGGTATCAAAACTGCGGGATGACCTTCTAACCCTCAGAGCTGAGTGTTCCTCTGTGTACAGCAAAGGCCGAACCCTGACAACAGAACAAACCAAAATGATGATCTCAGGCATCACACAAAGCCTGAACTCTGGCTTCTCCCAGAACATCAGCACAAACCTGACACCAGCCCTCACTCCTGCACTCACCCCAGGGGGGTTAGGTACCCCTGGATCCACATTCACCTCTAGCCTTACACCGTGCCTCACCCCGTCCTTGACCCCTGCCTTGACGCCCGGCATGCAGCCCACCTCAGTCCAGAGCTACATGGGGAGTGGTGGCGGCATGGACCCAGGCAGCCTCAGGCATTTGAAACACATGCAGATCCGCAAGCCCTTACTGAAATCCTCCCTGGCAGACCCCAACATGACAGAAGAGGAGGTCAACATGAAATATGTTCAGGACCTCTTGAACTGGGTGGAGGAGATGCAGGTGAGCAGTCATCATTAATTTGTCTATAATGTAAGGTAGCTGTAACGTTACACACTTATATAGTAAGATATGGAACATTTTAATGTGTTTTTTTTTCTGTTTTAAAGATGCAGTTGGACCGTTCAGAGTGGGGATCAGATTTGCCAAGTGTGGAAATGCATTTAGAGAATCACAAAAGTGTACACAGAGCCATTGAAGAATTTCAAATGAGTCTTAAAGATGCCAAACTGAGTGAAGTAAGGATTTTGGAGTTTCTCTCTTTCCTATAATCTTTGTGGAAACCTTAATAATAATATTAATAATAATAATAGTATAATGTATAACCTAAATGATTTAAATCCTGCAGAGAAAACTAAAAGAAACAAAACATGTTTTTCTTTTCTTGTCAGATTCAGATGACCATTCCCCTAAAACTAACTTATTCAGACAAACTGAACAAACTGGAAAAGCAGTATGAAAGGCTATTGGTAAGTTATCTATTTAACTCAACACACATATTCTAGAATCTGTGCTGCTGTATAAATGCCATTATTTATCTGTGTGCTTTTTGTAGTCTGAATATATGGATGCCTGTTTGTTTCAGAGCTGTTCAAGAGAACGACAAAGCCACCTGGAAAGCCTGAATGACTTTGTGTCACAGGCGACTCAGGAGCTCATCTGGCTGAACGAGAAGGAGGAAGAGGAGGTTGCATTTGACTGGAGTGATCGCAACAGCAACATCTCCAAGAAAAGAGACTACCACGCGGTAAGCTATTTACAGTCTTTTAATTAACTATAATCTGTCAAATCTTTCATGCAGCCTGAGTAACAAAGACTTGTTCAGTCAGTTGTTTTGGTTGTAGAGGCCTGGCTCCGATACAGCTGCATTCATTTGAGAAAACAATCATGTCAGTGAAGGGATTTGTCTATGCATTGTGGCCTGAATGATTAACTTCATACTCAGCAGTGTGAGGCAGGATATGAGATTGTGTGAGAGGATGGAGTGACTGGTGCCTTGCCATGGCTGGATGTCAGAGATACTCAGCTAAATGTCTATATACAGGACCTGATGAGGGAGCTGGATGAAAAGGAGGAAGCGATCAAGTCCGTGCAGGACAAGGCAGAACGCCTTATGCTCAAGAACCACCCAGCCAAGCTAACTATTGAGGTAAGCCCTTTTTTGTCTCTCTATCCTCTCTGCGGTTAATATGACAATTAAATTCAGTAATAGCGTCTCCACCCTACATACAGCTGCCGCTATGATTAAAAAGTTATTAAGTCCTGTTTCAGCTTGTAATTTTCCAGCTATTACACCTGGATATTGTGTGTTTTATTTCTGTGTCGGTTCTCTTCCAGGCATACAGAGCTGCCATGCAGACACAGTGGAGCTGGATTTTACAGCTCTGCTCATGTGTAGAACAGCATCTCAAGGAGAATGCTGTTTATTTTGAGGTGGGTTTCTGCCTGTCTTTTAGTTAATGCAGAAAAGATGTATTAATTAGACCGAGCTAATCTCTCATTCATTTTCCCTGTGCAGTTTTTTCAGTGATGCCAAAGCATCCATAGACTACCTTAAGAGCCTGCAAGATGCCATTCAGAGGAAATACAGCTGTGATCGAACAAGCAGCCTACACAGACTGGAGGACCTCATTCAGGAGTCCATGGTAAACTGAGAGATATGAAGTGTATATGTATGTGAACGCTAATAAAGGACATTGTAAATACATTGTATTGCTGTTGTGTGTCCCTAGGATGAGAAAGAGCAGCTCCTTCAGTACCGCAGCACTGTAGCTGGTTTAGTGGGCAGAGCCAAAAACATTGTGCAGCTCAGACCCAGGAATCCTGAAAGCCCTGTGAGATCTTCTATCCCTGTAAAAGCCATCTGTGATTATCGTCAAATAGAGGTACAGTTCTCTATGCCATATTACACCACATTTCATTTCAGTTTATTTCAAAGTTTCATACACATCTATGCTGTTTCTGTATCACAACTCTTTCAGATTACTATTTATAAGGACGACGAGTGTGTACTGGCCAATAACTCTCACCGGGCCAAGTGGAAAGTCATCAACCCAGGAGGGAATGAAGCCATGGTGCCCTCTGTTTGTTTCACTGTGCCTCCACCCAACAAAGAGGCTGTTGATATGGCAGCAAGGTGAGACACTAGACACTAGTTTCTTGAGTTTCCTACATTGCACTTACACTAGAAATAAAGTAAACACGTGACTTCAAATGCCAATGAATGCATGTTATGGTGTCCAGACTTTGTTGGGATACAATATTAAAGCTTTTTGCTTTTCCTCCAGAACTGAACAATTATACCAGAATGTCCTGGCACTGTGGCACCACTCCCACATCAACATGAAGAGTGTGGTGTCGTGGCATTACCTAATGGCTGATATACGAGCCATCCGCAACTGGAATGTGGCCTCAGTATGTTTAACTTTTTTTGGTTTTTTTTAAGGCTGACCATTAATGATATTTAAACATTTTTCATTCTAAGGAACATGAAAACTTTGTGTTGTATTTGTATATATATGTAGTGTTTATGTCTTATTTACCCTTTTATTTCTCCTAACTAATCTAGATAAAGACCATGTTGCCAGGTGAGCATCAGCAGGTCTTGAGCAACCTGCAGTCCCACTTCGACGAGTTCCTGGAAGACAGTGAGGAGTCTGAGATATTCACAGTGGCAGACTGCGCCCAGTTAGAGAGAGACGTTGCGGCCTGCAAGGAATACTACCAGGAACTGCTCAGATCCGCAGAGAGAGGCAAGGCTCAGATTCCCTTCCTGACCCTCCCACCACAGAGCTGCTGGTGCACTCTGAACACAACACAGCCTTTTAAGGCTTAAGTCAATGCCTTTTTTTTTACTGAATTAAGAGGAGCTTCTAAAGAGATGGCTGGCTTTGCAGTGAAGTAAAGTAAACACTGGGATTTTGTTAATGTGTGATTATGGGTTTTGAATAGGGTGGAATATCTGGGGGAAAAAAATACTGAATACTTTTTATGTTATGTTGTGATGTTACACAGATCTGTGTACATAAACAGGGACATATTCATTTACATATATGCCTCCTCCCCTTTTCTAAAAAAAGGTCCTCATCTTATGAAAGCCATTTTCTTAATTTTTGTATGGCAGTGTAGAAAGTGCCATTGATGTAGTCTCATTGCTATAAGTCCTACTTCGCCTTATACTGTGATAATGATGCCACCTAGAGGTGAACTTGTTACTGTCAGGTCAGTTAATGCGTGAAACTACACTGTATGCAGGATTAACATTCCCTTTGTTTTTGCCTGTAAAGTAGTTGTGATTTTAAGATGAAGGCTTTTTAGAAGACTTTTACATTGGTAGCTTTCAAAAAAAAAAAAAAACTGGCCGGTCATGGTTTGTAGTTCAAACTATCGTTCTTCCTGATTATATTTTTCTACAACAGAGGAACATGAGGAGTCGGTGTACAATAATTACATCTCTGAAATACGCAACTTCCGCATGCATCTGGAGGCCCATGAAGAACACCTGATCAGGCAAATCCGCACGCCACTGGAGAGGGACGACCTGGAGCAGAGCCTCCAGCGCATCACAGAGCATGAGGTACACATCTGGGCAGTCATTCAACACATGTAAGAAACTTTCTGATGTTGTTAATTTGATCATAATTTCATGCATTCCACTTCCCAGAGGAAGACAGCAGAGCTGAATAAATTGAAGGAGGATCTCGATGTCATGAAGGAGAAGTGTGAGCTGTTCCTCAGGCAGACTGCAGGCTCTCCATCGGTATCAACGCTTTCCTCTGAACTCACCGTCCTTGTTCAGAGCATGAGCCAAGTGTACTCCATGTCTTCCATTTATATGGACAAGTAAGACATTCCCTTCATTGTCCTAAAATGGTTACACTGGCATTTATTAGCTGAACTAAAGAAATGTTATATATTTTTTGCAGACTGAAAACAGTGAGCTTAGTGGTGAAGCACAGCCAGAATGCAGAGGCACTAGTTAAAGCCTATGAATCCAAACTATATGAGGAAGATGCCATGAACTCTGATGTCAAGTCCATTGAGACTGTTATTTCAACACTTAAGGTAAATACACTGTTTGGATTAAACATTCCACTCACACTGATAATATTTACAGCTTTCAGTGATAATTTCTCCTTCTGATTTTAGCAATGGCGGACAGAGATTGATGAGAGGCAGGAGGTGTTCCATGACATGGAGGATGAGCTGCAGAAAGCACGAGTCATCAGTGACCGTATGTTTAAGGCCCACAACGAGCGTGACTTTGACCTAGACTGGCACAAGGAGAAAGCTGATCAGCTTAGTGAAAGATGGCAAAACATTCATGCCCAAATTGATAGCAGGTTAGTGGTTTTTGAGATTTTTTTTGCACTTTAACATTAAAATTGCAAAGTTCCAGGAAAATAAGCATAAGTTTTTCTCATTGATGTTATCCATTAATTCTCAGGCTTCGGGACCTGGATGGCATCAACAAATCTCTGAAACACTACAGAGAGTCTTATAGCAGTCTTGATGAATGGGTTACAGAAATGGAAGCAGCACAGCTAAAAGCTCAAGAAAACAAACCTGAAGATAGCAAGGCATTGGCTGAGCTGCTGAATAAACAGAAGGTAGAACAAGATTGAATTTCTTCACACTGAGATAAAGACAATATAGATTTATAAATACATAGTTAAATGTTTTTGTTTTTTAGGTCCTTGTTGCTGAAATTGAGCAAATACAGAGCAGAATTGATGAGTGTCAGAAGTACTCAGAGCAGTACTCATCAGCCATTAAGGTAAACCAATTTATTTCAACTCATTTCAAGACATTTTAAAAAGGTTTTTAGCCCTCACTTCAGCCTGCAGACCCTCTAGGGATTTTTTTGTGACTATCATGTTACATTTTTGTCATGGTTTTACTGATATATAAGTAGCTGTTTTGTTGAGGGACGACCATGCAATGATCTAAAAGCACAGAAATCTTTTTTTAGGATTATGAACTTCAGCTGATGACCTTCAGAGCGATGGTTGACTCCCAACACAAATCACCTCTCAAGAAACGGAGGATGCAGAGCTCTTCTGACTCCATTCAGCAGGAGGTGAATCTGTGATTTGTCTTTGCTGGGAAAGTTATAAAATTCATGCTCCAGTAAGTCCAGTAAATGCTCAATGGCATTCTTGTTTTTCTTGTTAAATTTTACAGTTCATGGATCTCCGAACCCGCTACACTGCTCTTGTGACTCTCATGACGCAGTATGTGAAGTTTGCCAGTGAAACACTAAAGAGAACTGAAGACGAGGAGGTGAGAGATTCATACTTTCTGCGCTTACAGTTGCTGATGCAGCAGAGTTTGGGGGCTTTATGGCTGCTTAAACTTGCCAATTTAGCTTTACCTTCTTATGTTTGCATGGTTCCTAGATATTCTGTTTTGCATCAACATGTTTTACTACCTTAATTTACACCTACAGTATTTTCCTTCTTACCCCTCTTGACTTCTTGACTTCCTCCAAGGGCTGCATCTTTGAATATATAGGGTCAGCTCATCTTGAGTGAAGATCATTTGCTTCATTGCACAAAAGAAGCAAAGAAAATGTGGAAACTGGTGCATGTCTGCACATAGGGTAACTCCCTAATGCTGGGATGGTGACTTCCTGGAAGGAGAGGGCTTTTTTATTCTTAGAAAGTCTTTCTCATGTTCACCTTTCTGTGGGAATATACAGCCTCTCCAGGAGTTTGTCTAGTACTTTGTGATTATTGGTACTGAGATTCTTTCTTGGACCTGCTTGCTGAAAACCTGACTGTTAAAAGTTTGCGATAAGAAGAAAAAGATGAAGTGATCAAATTCAAACAAGTGCAGTTACAATAATCTTAACTAAATCTATGAATGTTTCAATTTTCAACCGTCCACAGCTTTTCTTGGTAGCTAAAAAATTATACAGTCTTGAAATTTCAAATTCCTGGAGAGATTGCTTGATATTGCTGCAGCACTCTGGTAAGAAGTAAAATTTCCATGCAGTTAGTTTTACAGTTTCTAATTAAACATGAAGCACTGGATGACTTGTTTTTTTGTATTATAGAACAGAAAATTGTTTGAACGAGCAGAGAGTGCAAAAAGGACAGAGAGCATGGAGCTCCAAAAAACTGCAGGGGAAGTAGAGATTAGTCAACTTAAGCAACGGGTCCAGGAACAGGAGGCTTTGCTGGCTGAAAGACAAGCACAGCTGGAAAAGCTGGAGAGAGAAGTTGAGACACAACAGAAGACAATTGATGATCTAAACTTTAAGAAATCACAGCTTGAGCATGATGTTCATCTGTATCGCACCAAACTAGAGATAGCGGTTAAAGACAAAGCTGCCAGTGAGCAGGAGTTAAGTCACACAAAACTGTTAATTGAGCAGTCAGAGGCCAAGTGGTCTTCAGCTCAGAGGCAACTGGAAGAACTCGTAAAGAAAACAAATACTGGTCAAGATCTTAAGAAACAGAGCCCCAAACTTCAGAGAAAAATAAATGTGGAGGAAGGTACCGAGGAAGAGTTGCAAAGTCAAGTCCAGGCTAAAGTAAATGATCTGGCTCAGCAGCCTTTGGAATTTGACAGTCAAACAAGAGTTCACAGTGAGCCTGAGTCATCAGCAGTTAGAGAAAATGACAGCGTCATGGTGAGTGTCCTCCAGCAAAAACTAGAGGAACTAGTCCTGGTCCAGAAAAAAGCAGAAATGGCTGAGGAGAAAGCACAGAGTTATAAAAAGCTGTTGGATGACAGCAACAACAGAGTGAGGAAACTTCAGATGGACATGGAAACTGAGAGGATCAACATGAGACAGAAATCAGATGATCTCCAGCAGGAAACACTGAGCATGAAGAAATCTGTCAATGAACTTCAAGAGGAAATCAGATCTCTCCAAAGAGCAAAATCCTCACTGGAACAAAACGCTTTCTTCCAAAGCACAGAAATCGAAGGCCTTAAAGAGCAGTTGAAGATCACCCAAGGAGAACTGCATAAGAAAGGCTCCACAGAGCAGGATAATATTTATAGGATAAACAACTTAGAGGAAGAGGTAGCATCCAAGCAGGCAATGATAGATCAGCTGAAGTTTAAATGCAATGAGCTAACAAGGACAAATGTCTCATTTGACAGTGATATTAGAAGTCTTCAGATCCAAACAGAGTCACTGGAAAAAGAGAGGTCACTTTCTGAACAAAAGATAAAGTCTTTAAAGAGTGAGATAGAGAGCTGGAAACAGCAACTTCAAACAGCTAAGGAAGAAAATATCTCAGTGAAGAGATCTGAGCAGGTTTCCCAACTTAAATGTAAAAACCTTGAGGCAGAACTGCAAAAAAGTGAATTAGTTGCTTCTCAATTGCAAAGAAAAGTAGACGAGTTAAAACAAATGAATACGGAGATGGAAAAGAATCTGATGAATGTAAGAGCTAAGCTTGATCAGGCAACAATGGAAATTGACAGCAAGGATCAGCAAATTAAAATCTTTAAGTCTCAGGTGGAGGGCACCAAATCACAGGTCAGAATTATTGAGGAGGAGCTAAATAAGAGATGCCAGACCTCCCATGAGCTTCAAATTAAGCTACAGGATTACAGTGAGGAGGTAAAGAAAATGGCTGAACTGCAACAGAAAATTAAAACTCTAAATTCAAGTGTATCCAATTATGAGAAAGAAATAACAACTCTGAAATCAGAGCTTAACTCAGTACTTGCTGAGAATAATTTATTAAATAAAAAAGTCCACAGACAAAATGTTGAAATTAATGATTTGAATACAATGCTAAAGAAAAAAAATGCAGAGCTGGAAAAAGAGTCTGCTGAGAGTCAAAAACATCTCAATAAACTCAAGACATTAGAGGATGACCTTTTCAAACATAAGCACAGTATGAAAGGGTTAACCAGCAGCTCAGAGAAAATAACAGAAAATCTAAAGCAGGAGATATATGCTCTCCAGACTGATAAGAAAGCAACAGAAAGGAAAGTGGAGAGCCTGAATGTTAAACTTTCAGAGTTAACCTCTTCCCTACAACAAACTAAAGATGAATTGGCTAGAGAGACCAAAGATAGACAAGTCAAAGAATCAAAACTGTTGCAGCTGGAGAGTGAGCTTCAGAAAAATAAAGTGCCTTTCAAAGACGTACTTTCTGACAAATCCCAATCAAATCTACAACATGAGAATACAATCCTTAAGCGGGAGAAAGCTGAGGCACTAGAGAAAAACATGTCACTGGGATCTGAAGTTAGAACCCTGAAAGAAAAGCTGCAACGCACCCAAACAGAAGCTGAGCAAAAGCAAAGAGAAAACTCTGTCCTTCAGCTGAAGTCCAAGCAAATGGAGGAACAACTGGAGAAGTGCAAGAAAATGCTAGAGGAGTTAAAGAGTAAACTAGAGCTTCAGAAAGAGGGCTATGAGAAGCAGTTGTTGTTAGTGCAGACTGAAATAGAGAAAAGACTCATTTTACTGCAGTCTGAAGTCAAAAATGACAAAGAGAGGTTTAAGCAACAGTCACATAGTGCAGAATTAGGAGAAATGCTTAACAAGTATTTCAACCAAGACATCACACAGATTAAAACTGTGTATCAAACCTCAGTGGAATCAAAGCAACAGACAGACCAACAGCTGCAACTGCAGATCAAAATGGACAAACTGCAACAAGAAAGAGCACAGCTCAACCAAGACTTATCAAAGGCAAGATCAAAAATTACCCAACTTGAAGAAGATAGACTTCAGCTCAGCTCAAAAGTAAGCACTTTGCAAAGTCTTTGTAATGAACAGTCAAAGGAGTCGGCTAAAGTTAAACAGCTGTTGACAGACAGTGAGAGGAAACTGACTCTAAAGGAAAATGAAGAGAGATCTCTTCGGCAACAAATAGAGTCATACGTCAAAGAGGTGAAAAGTCTTCAGGAAAAGCTTTTGACACTAGGGGCCAGGATGGGGACTGAAAACCAGAGGATGAATAAACAGGAAGGCAGTGAAACCAGTCACCAGTATGTCAAAGACAACTCAGCTGCTTCCTTGAAAACAGAACCAACAGTGATGCAGAAGATGGCATCCTCATATGAAGGTGCAAAATGCAGCATGGAGGATGAGATTTTCAAAATGAAAGTGTCCTCAGAGGTATGGATGAAGACAGTTTAACATAACTAAAATATTAAGTAATTTTGCATCATATTTATTAACAAATATACAGTATTTTAATACAGTACATTTATAATGTAATACATTATAAATGTGATAGATATGCATTTTATAAATGTATATATTTTTTAACTATATATTTAAGTACTGTAGTCATTTGTAACTTAAAAGTTCTTTCAATATCCCATCTGCAGATGGCAACACTGGGGAAAGAAAACAGTCTTGAAGGACTGAAACAAGTAAAACCAGGCAAAACCGAAGTCATTCAAAGCCAAAGCCTTCACGAATCAACAACAAAGAAAACTTTGAGTAGCTCTACTCCCACTCTCCTACAAAGAGATGTGCAAAAATACACAAGCCAAATCAAACCTGATGAGCACATGACCGTGACAACGCATGGTTACATGGCTTTGTGTGGACTAACAGAGCAGCCAAATGAAACTCACAGCATCACAAGGAAAAGAATGTATCAGATCAAAGAAACTTCTGAAGCTGTAAACATGTCAGAGAAGAGTACAACAGACAGTGGTGGAAAACTGAGTGTGACATATTCAAGTTCTCAAAAGTCCACAGAACTCAAAGGCAGCACAAGTATTCAGAACTTAATCAAATTTAGGGTCTTGGATGAAGAGGTTTTGCGTAAGTTGGAGATGGGTCTTATTACAATGGAAGAGGTGCAAGCATCTCTTGCTCAATACATTGGCAGACCGACTACCATTGCTGGTGTTTATGTGGAATCGAGTAAGAAAAAGATATCCTTCCTAGAGGCTGCTGAGAAGGGCTTCTTAGCAAAGACTTATGCAATTGAGTTTCTTGAGGCTCAGGCTGCCACAGGGAGCCTTACAGATCTGGCCACAGGACAAACACACTCAGTTGTTGAGGCTCTGGAGAAAGGTATTATAGAGGTAGGCCTGAAAGATAAACTGGTGGAGGCTGAGAAAGCTGTTAATGGCTACATCCATGCTGGCAAAAAGCTGTCAGTGTTTCAAGCAATGGAGGAAAGGATTCTTGATAGATACAGAGGCAAGAAGATCCTTGAGGTCCAGGTTTCCACTGGAGGACTGGTCAACCCAGAGACTGGTGTCAGGGTGCCAGCCACCATTGCTGTTGATCAGGGTCTTTTGAACAAGGAGACTCTACAGAGTCTGTATGATCCAGTCAGTAACCCTAAAGGTTTCCACAACCCTGACACTGGACAGAAAGCATATTACTCTGACATACTGAAGACATGCCTTTATGACATCGATGGTTGCGTGTTTCTCTTCCCATTCGGTGAGAGACATCTAACAAACACTTCTCCCACAAGTTCTCATAGAGTGTCTGTTGTCAGCAGCAGTTGTGGCATCGAAATGTCAGCTTACGAAGCATTCAAGGGGAAACACATCGACAAGAGGACGTACCTGTTTCTGTCACAGCAGGAAAGTGAATGGCAGGAAAAGTCAATAATTGATGCCAGCGGCAGCACTCTTCACATCATCACTGATGTGAAAGGTGGCAGACAACTTTGTCTAGAGTCCGCTTTAAGTCAGAGGTTTCTTGAAACATCCGAGCTTGACAGCTATCGCAGTGGGCTTCTCAGTATCTATGAGATTGCAGATCTCATATTTTCAAGAATGGTTGTCGTGGAGGATGTTAACAGCCCAATCGCTGGTCTCTGGGATGTCACTCGGAGGAAGAGGATGTCAGTTCTTCAGGGTTTTCAACAGGGCTTTACTGATAGAACTACTGCCTTAAGGCTGTTAGAGGCCCAGGCCTGCACCGGAGGTATTTGTGACCCCTCTTCAGGAGAGAAAGTTACAGTCTCAGAGGCTTTCAAAAGAGGTCTTGTAGATGAGGCATTGAATCAGCAGCTCCAGCAGTTTGAACAGGCATTTAATGGCATTGTTCACCCCAAGACTGCAAAGACTTTGTCCATTTCTCAGGCCGTTCAGGAAAATATCTTCCCAAAGGATGCTGGTTTTCGCTGTATTGAGTTCCAGCTCCTGACTGGAGGATTGGTAAATCCTGACTCTCATGACAGAGTCTCACTTGAGGAAGTCATCCAAAGCGGCCTTATTGACAAAGTTACTGCCTCTGTGCTCAAAGATGAGAAGTTCCACACTAAAAGCCTCACCTGTCCAAAGACCAAAAGAAGAATCACATTCAGAGAGGCACTTGAAAGAAGCGTGTATGACTGCCACACAGGGTTGAGGTTACTGGAGGCTACAAAAATTCTTGGTTTTGGAGCCAAATCAACATTTCATTATGTTTGGGCTTATAAGCAATAAACATTTGTAAATATTTGGTTGTACATAAGCATACAATCAAAACCTGCAAACAGGATTTACCTTGGTTTTGTGTTTGGCAGTAAAATTACCTTGACTTCACTGTGGAATGCTCTTTTATCATTTACATGCACATTTTAATACAGGGTTTGATGCAACTGACAAAGGTTCTTGAGTTTTGGTATTTTTAGACTGATAAATGTAGTTTGGCAATGCCCCTCTTTTTTAGGATTCCCACACTGAGTGTTTTTTCCTCTTTTTTGTAACAAAGTGACAATCTTGTTGAAAACCCATCTGTTCTGATTGTAGAGATCTGTTGATGAGGAGAAGAGAGAGCACGGTGATAAAGTTAGCAAACTATTGCACTGGATGTCCAATGTGAAACAGACCCTAAGCAATGATGGGAATGCTCTGAAAGATAGCAATGCCAACACAGACGCCTCTAATAAACCCCAGGTAATCGATGTGTATTGTTTTTGGTATTTTCGTTTCGTCCTGTTTAAAAATGCTTTGGTTTAATGGTGAAGAGTATTTTTCTAATCAAAATTATATTACAGCCTCTTGCTGTCACAGTGTATGATTTCTAATAAAACACAGTCTACTATGTGATTCATTTAATCCTTATATTTTGCACTATATGGCAGTGGTTGTAATTACTTTATTATGTACTCTGTTTGATGATTTCAGTTATTTTCAATTGATTCAGTAGCACCAAATGAATAAGTTGCACAAGCACTCATATTTCAGAACAACCTCACTGACTAAATTACATCAGCCCCACAGGTTATGAAAATATTAAAATACAGGTGAGATTTTTGGTCCTGTGTGTCTAGGGAAACAAGCACTTGTACATACATTATACATATGGTCCAAAGCTGTCATTATTCAACTGAAATTGGGGGGGGAATCCCTAATGTGCACTGTATATCATAACATTTTAATTGTTAGAATATTGCTGAGAAGCAGTTTTGCAATCCTGAAGGAATGGATTTTCATTGATAGTTTGTCATTTTCAGTGTTTCCAGTTTGAATAGAAGAAGTTTAATAGAAGAAAAGTGAACAGATAAATGCATTAAAGGAGTTTTACACATCATTACACATGTACTATGCTCACTCGCAAAAAAGGGAACATGAGAGCACTGGTTTATTTTATATGTTGCTGTTTATGTAGAGATTGGTTTGCATCTCTTTTGCCATTGTATGCATTAAAATTTGATTAATGTTGAGCCACACTATGTATAAAATAGTTTTAAATTACATTTAAAAAAAATCTAGACAATTAATCCACAGTGTTCACATTCTCCCTACTCAATACATTTATGTAATAATTTAAGTCTCACTGTTAAAATATATTAGTGCAAATAAAATTACTATAATTGCTGTGTTTTGCATTCTTAAAATTTCATTTGTATTTATTATTATTTTAATATATTGTGTTGTTTTTATGTTTTATTTTAATACCTCTTTGTATTACACACACAAGGATATAAATAGAATTCCACATTTGCAAAATAATGACAGCTTTGGACCTCATATTTTATTCCATTTTATTTTTTGTTAAATTATGAAACCTCCCACTGTGTTTCTGAACATACTGAATGAATGTGTTTTATATAGTTTAAGTAAGTTAGTTAGTAAGTTAAAATAACAAAATTACAAAACAAGGCCTTGAAAATGACTGCACTGTTCTCTTCTGAACATTCTGAACTAAAAAAATTAAAGTCGACAAAGTTGTAATTTATTATACAGCTGTTCTATTAGAGTTTTAATTTGTACAGGGGTTTATATTTAGTCTCTGAGTAATAATTGATAAAACAATTTAAAAATGTCATTCCATCTTTTAGAAGTAATTGTAGTGCAGGCATGAATGTGAATATTTGTAAGCTTTGTGAACTACTCAAAGAACACTCATCCAAAACTAAAAAGGAGTTACTGTGCTGCATGTAAAGTATTAATATGTCACTGTTTAATGTTCTAGGTGTCAGTTGAGGAAATGGTCACTAAGAAGGAACAAATTGCAGAAGCACTGAGGGCCACACAAACAATGCTGAACAAACACATTGACAAGTAAGCAAAGCTACTGTTTCTGACATGTGCAAGACTGTTCACTGTTAAAAAAACTCTCAGCCTCATCCTTTTTTTGTCTCACAGAATGACAGAAGAGGAAAGAGAGACAGCCCAGGAGCAGCTGAAAGCACTCAATCAGGCATACAATGAACTCAGCCAACAGTGTTCAGATCAGACAACCTCCGCAGAAGAGGTTGGGCACTGGGCTCTTTGTGCAATTGAGTTGATTGCTTTTGTGTCTTATAATGTGTTAGGAAACAGTGCCACCTGATGTTCAGTTGCATGACTAACCTTTCTCCTGTTCTCAGCACAGCGTGAGAAGTTGTCTTTTGCATCACTCATTTCATTCTCCTACACTGGAGAATTAATGACAGAAAACATGATTTGTAGAATTGAAACCAGAAAATCTATTTGAGTATGCTGTAAACATGCTTAGTTGCGCCCGGCTTTGGTCTGACAATACACCGATATTAATGTGCTTGAGTCTCTTAGAGTTCAACAGGATAACAGATATGGCGCGTAAGACCACAGTTTGTGATGTGACTAACAACCCTCTTTTTGCAAGATGCTGGAAACTGCATTCCCAGATGCATGATAGCTTTAAATGTACTATCCGTTATTCTCCTGTTGCAATCCTGATGCAGTCTTGCACTTGTGCACATGATGTTTTAACATGCCCGTGTTTGTGTGGTGGTGAGTATAGATTTTGTCTTGGTTTTGAATATTTTCATTTTACAAAGATAATACAGATTTTGATGTTAAAACAAGTTCAGTAATATGTCATATTTTCATTTTCTGCAGGATTTTAAATCGAGTGATGGGATTGGTGGGCTCAGGACTGGAACCACGAGTTGCCTGACTGATCAGATGACTTGGATCACTCTCCTAGAGGTTCAGCCCACGACCTCCGATGCTCTCAAACAAGATTTTGTTCACAAATCCACACTGGACTACTTGCCGGGGCTGAATGATGCAAATAAGTGCATACAGAGTTCTAATGTCTCTTCAGTGTCCCTCTCTGACATAGCAGCAGCTAGGGAAGGCCCCACGTGTGAAGATCTGGTCATCAAAACGATAGAGGTCAAACAAGTCAGTGACGGAGTAAAGGTGGGTTACACAGGGGACACACTAACACTAGAGAGAGCATTTCAGTGTGGTTTAATACCTGCTTCTGTCTATGTAAAGATTCTACAGAGGCAAAAGACCTGTCAGGATTTGATAAATCCTAGCAGTGCTGAAAATGTATCACTCTCAGAGCCTGAGAAGGAGTTTGGACCTTGTGAGGTCAATAGACTGATATTGAAGAGCCTCAGCGGAAATAAATCACTGACACCAGGGAGGAATATTAACGCCCTGAGGTCTGTTTGTGATGGTTTTAGTGATCCGGAAACCATGTCAAGATTAGGTTCTCAGGTTGATGTAGGAGACCCCACAGAGGGTAAAAATGTTACTTCTGAGGCGTCAGAGGATGTTGGGACCCTCCAAAATAGTAACAGGCTAAAGGTGGATGCAGCCATTCAGTGTGATCTGACGAGGTCTAGCAGCACACTCGTGGTGCTTGGAAATCAGCAGCAGTTTATGGGACTTGTGTTGCCTCACTCTGGGGAAACTCAGACCGTGTCCATGTCAGTCCAGCATCATCAAGAAATCACCACCAATGAGTTCACCAGCGGACTGCTCAGTAATCGGCAAAAAATAGCAGCTTTTTACATTCCAGAAAGTTCAGAGATAGTAGACATCACCTCTGCCACTCAGAAAGGTTTGATTGACAATTACACAGCAGGGATTTTAAAATCTATAGAAATCCCTGATGTGTTTCCTGATGTTGATCATCTTAATGAAAAGTTCTCATCTTGGCTCATGTACAAAAAACTCACAGTTGATGGATGCTATCATGCTGCAGATTGCATAAAAGTTGACAACATCCCCTCTCCCACAGAGGCAAGGCAGTTATTCATCTCCTACCTAATGATGAACAGTTACATTGATCCAGAGTCAGGACAGAGGGTCCTAATACTCGACAGACAGCTGAGTAAAACAATTAAAATGTTCCTTGAGGATTTGACATTTTTTGAAAACACTGAGAAAAATAGAAGTTCTCGAAGAAGAAGTTCGGAAAAGTTAGATTTAGATCTACCACTGCACATTAATGAGGAAACAGAAGAGTTAATGAAGAACACAGAACACACATTTGGCCCTCATGATTTTGTTTTGGCTGGCAATGGACAAATGACTTTTGATGAAAACACACAACACACACTTGAACCTCCTGATTTTGTTTCCTTGGCCGATGGACACATTACATTTGAAGAGAACACACAACATACACTTGATCCTCATGATTTTGTTTCCTCTGACAATGGACAATGGACAATGGCATATTTGCATGACAAGGCTCTAAGACAAGATCCTTTCAAGGAATTATCTGATACCATAGAGCCTGGTGTAGCAGAGAAAATGATGTTTCAAAGCAATGCAAATTGGACAAATTCGGGTGAATTTGCAGAGGAAATACATAGAAATAGTTTACAAGTTGATGTTGGAGGTGCTGTTAATGAAGGTCTTGATATTTCAACTTCTCTAGAGATGTCAGTCTCTCCCGCATTGAGCTCTGTGAAAAGCACAAATGTCAGCTCCCCATCTGGGATGTGCATCCCTGAGACATCAGTGAAATCTAGCTATCAGACAGTATCACACTGTAATGCTGAGTCACTGTGCAGTGAATCAAGAGGTATCGATATTAACCCAGCTGGGTTTTTATGCTCTGAGGACTTGTTTGAGGGTGAAAATGAGCGAGACTATGCTGTTCATCTTTTGAAAGTGCAAATGGATGAAGGGAGCATTTTAGATGTCACCTCAGGGCAACATTATGATGTGGAGGCAGCTCTCAGTAAGGGCCTAGTTGATGAGATGACAGTCCTGAAAATGCTTGACTTACAGTCAGATGAAAAGGGGAGTGTTGTAGGAGATGAGGAGGGCACATTGTCTGTTCTAAAACAGGCACTGTCAGATGGATCCATGTCCTCAAATACTGCTCTTCCTACAGTGGAAAAGCAGAGCCTTTTAAGACACGATTGCTCCACCAGCATCACTGAGTCTTTGCAGTCTAGATTAGATACAGATGCTGTTGAGAACCTTAACTTAGATCCCAAAGCTGTCATCTACCCAGACAAAAACTACAGCCAGTCCATCTCGGCTGATCAGAAACCGGATATAATTAACATGAATGAAGCTGAAAACACTCAACAGCCGTCTGAAAGGGTGGTTGCTGTCAAGGTGTTTGTACTCACAGATGAGGAGGGTGATAAAGAAAACGAAAATGAGTTAGATTATGTGACACCAGGAAATGTAGAAGAGCTGAGTAAATGTCTACATAATTCTCCTCCCTCAGTTAGCGGTCACGAGCCTCAGATGATCTCACCCTCCTCATGGAGTCAAGTTACTACAGAGTGTAGTCATCACACAGACGAACTGCCTTTACTGACTGAAGACACTGACTCACACGTCTTAATCAATAGCCAGCTGACAGATAGAGCTGGTGTATCCAGTGTTGTGATAGAAGACACTGCTCCAACTTCCCAGTCACATCTATCCAGTCTGAGTGAGAGAACGTCCAACTGCAACACTGATCCAGAAAGCCAGATGTATCACTCTTTTAAATCTGTTAGTTCGTCCACTCGTAATGATTCTTTCATCACTGGATACAATGCCCAATTGGATAATCAGACAGCTAGTGAGGGTGACCTAGACGTGTCCTCATCACATCACAATGTGTTGTCTGAGGAAAGTAGAATGGATAATGACAGACATGCTGTTCAGTCACCTTTGGACGATGAGCCAACTCCAAGTATAGATTACTCATCATCTAGGGATTCAGTTGAAAGTGCAATTATCTCAGTTTCCAGGGGTGATTGTAACTACGACAAAAACATTACAGAAGATGGCAGCAGAATCACATTACCTCAGCAAGCAGTGCTTCATTCAGAAAGTGATTTTAGTGTTGAATCTGAGCCCAGATGCTCTCAAAATGGTCAGATATCTCCACAACAATTGCCTGCTGTTTCCAGTGAAATCACTGCTTCAAATACTATCAATCATAAGAGCTGCAATGTAGAAAATTCAGAGCACTACACTCCAACAACCACTAGAGTTTCTCTTGAAACAGTACTAACTAATAAAGATGTGTTAGACTCAAAACACAGTGGTACAGATGATGCTGAGTTACACTCAGAGAGCGTTTCCCCAGAGAGGCAACATGAGGACATTTTCTGTCATTCTGAGCAGATCTCTGTGTCAGGAAATGATAAAGAAAATGCACATATTGATGGAACTGTCTATTGTTCAAATCCACCTTCTGCATCATCAGACATCAACTCAGGACAGTCTGAAACTAGAATGAGTGCAGGGTTAGAATCTGATATTCTGCCAGACAGAAATAGATCAGATGTGTATGCTTGTGAAAACCCACAAGTAGTTACTGATTTCCTGTCAGACTGCAACATTACATCCGATGTTGCCTCTTCAGCTCCATCAGTGTTTTCTAATGCTGTAAGGACACATAATGATGACCAGGAAGAAATGATTACAAAGGGAGCTAATGTTAGTGATTTGCCAAAGTCACAAACTCAGGACATTGAAAGCACGATCGCAGTTGTTCAGAATACTCCTCCACCTTTAGATGAAGGTGATATTCATGATAGAGACAGACATCGTGGACTTATAGAGAGCAGTCACCCAGATCTTCTCATGGATTTGCTGAAGCAAAACGCCCTCTGTTTGAACAACAAAGAACAAGGAAACGCAGAATTGATACTGCAGGAAGAGGAAGTTCACCAGAAGACAGAACAGGCGGACTCACCAAACATCCAGTTGCAGCTCCTACAGGTTCTTAAGACTGTATCCTCAAGCCAAGACCTTTCAATGCTTCAGGAGGTGATGGACACTCTCAACAGCGCTCTGGGGGGTGACTCCCAGGAGGACCGGCGGCACACACTGGAGAGCATCAAGGAGGAGAGCTCAGAGGGAGAGGATGAGGAGTCAGCCGAAGGTGATTTGGGTCACAGACCGTCTCCTCAGTCATCTGCCAACTCAGACGCCTGCAAAGTTGAGGAGGTCAAAAATAAGGTACATTTACGTTGTTTCAGTGTGAATCTAACTACTTAGTCCCCTAGGTTTTGGTATAAGTAACACATGCTCCTCTTTTATGTGTGTGTTTTTTTCCCTGCAGCTGTTCTCCATCCAGGATTATTTGGAGTGTGTTGGGAGACTGCAGGATCATGCTGATGTTTTATATGATGTCAGAAAAGACCTTTTAATGCAGGCACCCATGGGCAACAGCATGGAAGAATTGCAGATCCAAATAGAAGAATGTCAGGTTAGAAATGCAGTGTAATATTTGATAATTTGATATCACACAATGTACAGTTTTTCTTTTATTCAGTACATGTATGCATTAGGTCCTGACTAATTCTGCTCTTTTATCCAGTCTCTGGAGTCCCAACTTTCTAGACTGGCTGGTGCTCTGACAGTAGATATGGAGAAAGCCAAACGACTTTTAAGTTCCGCTGATGACGACATTCCCATACAAATCCGCCAAGATTTGGCCTCGACGTATCTGGAATTACAGCCAGATTTTATTGCTGTTTCCCAACTGTGTGCAGAAAAGAGTCACTCACTAAATCAGGCAATGGAAACAGGAAAGGTTAGCGTTCAGTGCTAGTAATTAAAATACAGTGATGTAAAACTTGGATGAGCCATTGACTGATTTAAATGTCATTTTAGGTACATTTGGAATCCGCGTACCAGAAACATCTTAGTGATCTTAACGAATTAGTGGGCCTCATTCAAAGTGACCCTGAGATGCAGGGCGTGGATTTGAACACATGTGATGTGGACACACTGAAACATTTGATTCAGCAGAACAAGGTATCTTTTAAGTCCAATTAAAACATGAAATATTTACAGTAACTACAGAGGCTTAGTCATCATATTTCTATCTTTTCTTGTTCCAGGACACAGAGAGCAATGTGCTAAAGGAAGCCAAGCTCAAGTTGGAGGACGTTACATTTGATGTCCAGTGCTTTATTTCTGAGCACGCTCAGTTCCTGAGTCCAGCTCAGAGCAGCTACCTCCTCAAGTTCCTCAGCAGTACTCAGAGAGCTTTCAGGGACCAGACAGAGAGACTTGTTACACAGAGGAGCACCTTAGATGTCTTGCTGGGCACCAGAGAGAGGGAAAACCAGGAGAAGGTCTGCCTCTGGATATGCTATAAAATATCACAGTGCTTTCCTTGGAAAAACAAAAAAACAAACACATCTATGACAAGATATTTCACATATGTAGTTTGACAATTTTGGTACACACGTTATTATATTGGAATTAGACATCTGAGCAAGCTTAGTTTTTACCTGAATATTTCAGTGTACTTTATTCAGTGTATTCTGAGATGAATTATTAGCCTCTGTTTCCAGGACCCAGATTTAAGAGGTTTTTCTGTGAATGTCTAAACGTTAAGAAGAAATAACAGCATTGCATGCTCAAGTGCTTGATCACTCCTCCACACTAACCTTTGTACTGGTTGTATTCTACAGGCCTCAAGACAGCAGTGAACAATTAACAGTGGACAAAATGCACCTCTGTTGGAACAACTTTCACCCACAACAAACCCACTAACACACAGAGTACAATGTCCTCTTGTGCTTATTACCATTTCGAGACCAAAGTGGCGAATGGCAAAATAGCATGTTTACAGCATACCAGACACTGTTATAATAAATGAAGATTTTGCATGTTGCCTCTCTGTGCTTGAATTGTACCCTCTCTGATGTTTTAATGTTCTCGTTCCCAAATACTGAGCTTTTCCGATTATTATTTATGTCAAGTGTGATATTAACTTGATGTTTTTTATTTATTTATTTTTGTCAGTCTTTACTGGAGAGACACAAGGAGTTCACAGAAAAACTGGAGGAAGTGTGTGATAATCTCACCTTGACAGAGAACCGCCTGATTGGTCATCAGCAACAGGCCGACAATGCTGAGTGTGTCACAGATCTGCAGCAGTACCAGCAAGAACATCAGGTTTGAATCACATTTTCTTCACTTTTAAGAAGCGTGTCATGTGTCCAAGTAGGTTTCCATCAATTAAAAGCTGCTTTATTCCATGCTTGTCTTATTTCTCTTGCTTTATGCCTGTTTGATCTCAAGGCTCTGCAAAAAGACGTATTGACAAATGCCAGTGCCTTGAATGAGGTCATCACCAGTACTAAAAAGTTTCTGGAGGAAAACCGAAACAAGTTGACGCCAGATCAAATCACCGTCATTGAGAGAAAGTTGGAAGAGGCTAAAAGCAAAGCCAAGCTCATCAACCAGCGGGCTGAGGAGTCTAGGAAAGATTTGGAGAAGGTTGTTACCACAGCCATAAAACAGGAGAGTGAAAAGGTCAGAGTTCCCCCATATATGTTGCATCAGAATTTATATTATTGATTACAGTGTACTTGACATATAGCTAAATATATTGGCAATATATTATGTTGATTTTGTTCACTATTCAGTATTTTGTTAATATATATTCTATATGTGTTTTCAGGCAGCAGCTGTTGAGCAGCTTGAAGAAAGTAAGAACAAAATCGAAGGCCTTCTAGACTGGATAGCCAACATAGGCAATGAAAATGAAAATGAGAGCGGCCTGGATCAAACTGACCATACAAGTCAAGAAAATGGAAACCTGCCAGAGGAAACCTCAGCCAAGGGACTGATAGGAGAGGATGACGATGCTAATGGAAACGCTCTGCAGACTATGGAGAATGATTTTGGCAGAGAGACCAGCGGCAAGAACAATGCCTCCCTTGACCTCGATAAGCAGTATGACAGGGTCAAGGTATAGTTGGTTTGTTGCAAAAAATGGTCAGCGTTTGTTCCACAGTAGTTCATACTTTGATGTAGGATTCTCTTGCAGGCACTTGACTTTCCCTGTCAACAGTGCACAATTTAATTAAAATCCAAGGGCATGACTTGAGGCAGATCTTTATATCATATGTAGTCTAAAGTTAAAAGACACAAATAGTAATGAAATGCAGAGTTTTTCAAAGCAAAGTATAATTAATTTCTAAGGCTGTTAAACATCAAATACCAATGATTATAAAAGCTAAGTCCAAGTTCAAAATGTAATTCTGTTAGAAAATTAAAGAATTTTGGAAAAGGCAGTAGAATCTTAAAGCTGATGCAGACCAGCATTTAAAGCCAGTTAACATAAAAAGCAAGAAATAATTTTGAAAAAGTAGTATTGATTATTCCATACAGGGTGTACCCCTGCCTCTCGCCCATTGACAGCTGGGATAGGCTCCAGCCCCTCCGCGACCCTTAATGGATAAGCAGTATAGATAATGGATGGATGGATAGTATTGATTATGTTAAAATGTTTTAAAAATTGTAAATAAGAATAATAATTGCTGCTATATGTATTGGTATTGTCTCAAGTCTTTGTTATTCTCACAGGCTCGTCATCAAGAGATTCTGTCCCAGCAGCAGGATCTGATCATGGCCACCCAGTCAGCTCAGGCTCTGCTGGACAAACAAGCCAACGTGCTGTCCCCAGAGGAGAAGGAGAAACTCCAGAAGAACATCAAGGAACTGAAGGGGCGCTACGAGGCCTCGCTGACGCAGGCTGAACAGCAGATGAAGCAGGTCCAGTGTGTCCAGGAGGAGCTGAAGAAGTTCCAGGACGACTGCGGGGAGTTTCAGGGCTGGTTAGACCAGGCGGAGAAAGAGATGGAGGTTCTGGGCACTCCTGCAAGCTTCCTCAATATCCTCAGTGACAAACTCCAGCGACAGAAGAGCTTCTCAGAGGATGTGATTTCTCACAAAGGGGACCTTCGCTTCATCACTATGTCAGGTCAGAAAGTGCTGGACGTGGCTAAAGCCTGTGGGCTGGGTGACCCTGCTGCTAAGAATGCTCTGCTGGACGTGGACACTTCTGGAACCTGTTCTGCTGTCAAGGACAAACTGGACTCGGCAGCAAGTCGATACAAAGCGCTACATTCACAGGTATTTTAGCCTGCAGTTTATCAGATGAACTTTAAGAGGCTGCAATAGCTTATTGTTGCCACTGGGTGGGAGCATTTGTCTTTATAGAAAGCTCAAAAAAGCTGTGTAATGCTTCATTAAGATTCCACGCTATCTTCTGTAAGCACTGTGGAAATGTCAGTTTCAGACAAAGTGACAGTTTTTCACTAACTGACTTTTTTGTCTTTTTTGAGCCTGTGTTCTTAATTATGTATGGTTTCTGAATCTGTTATCACACGCACAGTACAATTTCATTTCTTTTGTTTCAGTGCAATCAACTTGGCAACAACCTCAAAGATGTGGTTGACAAATACAAGAAGTATGACGATTCCAGCTCTGGTCTTTTGAAGTGGCTCAACAGTTCAGAGGAGGAGGCGAGAAAGCAGCAATCGGAGTCCATAGCAGCTGATCCACAAACATTACAGAAACAGCTGGAAGACACTAAGGCAAGAAACACTGCAAGCCACGGCTGTATTGCCTATGCCTAGCCTTGGTTTCAAGCCCAACCTCAGAATTTTGTGGTGAAAAGCTCAGATTTATCTCAGATTGTGGTCTTTTTTTGAGTTTTCCAGTGAGTTTTCCATATTTCTGCGAGGCCTCTGTAATTCTCAAGGCCAAACAGGAGTCATATGAATAAGCCTTTTTGCCTTTTTACTTCCCATGTAATGCATTAAATTTGGGTGAAAATGAATCTTTATAGTTAAAGTTCTAAAAGAGTTTGAGTCGCCCTTACTAACCCTCATCAACTTTGTGTGCACTGTCATTGACTTTTTTTTATCAATCCAAGTAAAGAAGTAAAGGATAGCTTTATTTAGAAATAACACTTGCAGAACTTGGAGCAATGACTGGGTTATAAAGTCATGGCACAATAGACCTGCCTTACCATATACAGTGTTTCCACTGACTTAAGTACAACAAAGCTATTTTTAGCTGTGTGTTCAAATTCAAACCCACATGTGAGTAGTTTTACTCTGGTTATTTGTAGCTTGCATACTCCTACAAGAGGATAAGAAACAAGGCTGACAGAGCTGTCTTTGTCAGAGCATTTGGCTGCACTTAGCTTTAACATTTCTCTGTAGGGAGGTAGTGACTTACAGCATAGATATGCCAAGATAAGAGGCGCCTGTGAGCCAACCAAGGAGCACTGTACTTTTGGCTTTGGTTACAAATCATTGCAGAAATCCTAAGGGTTTCTGTAAGTGTAACAGTGGAGCCAGACAGGTACATCTAAATATATCTGTGGAATGACTCAAGATTACATAAATATAGTCCAGACATTCTTGCACATCATTACTCTCTTGTTTTTATCTTCAATCCATCACACTGGTGAAATGCATAACCTGTAAACCATAGTATAAATGTAGACAGAGGGCATGTATTAATATGGATGCAGTTTTATTTTCTCTGACGTCTTCTAACTTATTGATCCACAGGTCTTACAAGGTCAGATGACAGGACATCAGACAGCTATCGACACACTACGCAAAACAGCTGAGTCTTTGATATCATCTGACGGAGACCTGCTGAGCAACCCAGATGAGATCCAGGAGACAGTAGGTGAGGAAAAAAAAACAAAAGCAGGGAGCCAATTTTGCACTGTATATAACATCACAGAATTTAAATGATTTTATATGTCACTCACACACAGGTTTTGAAATTAGGATATAGGCCTTTAAATGTGCGAGCTGAAAAATGCCAGACATTGTTACATTTTTCAGACCAACTATTTTAAAGTACAGCTTGAAGTTGATAAACCTTATAGTCTGCAAAATATTCTCCATGCAACTTAGTTGGAAGGTCAATAAACCGGCAGACTTTCACTTGGTGGCATGCAAAAATGTCAACATACTGCGAAGTGTCCATTCTTTTCTTGCTAGAATTTACACTCTAAAATCCATATTTCACAACCTATCTGTATGAAATATGGCTTTTAGAGTGTCTCATTTGTGTTCACTCTCCCCAGTCATTGTTTTCTTGGCCTCCATTTAAAAATGCTTTTACTCTACCAGAACTTTGTAAGTGTAATCCTTTGCCAAAATTATAGCATTAACAAACTCATACATGCCAAATAAGTTTCTTCTTTGCTTTGAAATGTTTACCTCACAGTGTGTCTCAAACATTGATAAATTGCTCAGCTTGAAACATACACTTCCATGTGTTGCAGATGACATAGTGGAGCGCTATGACAACCTGTCAAAGTCTGTAAGTGATCGAAATGAGAAGCTGCAGATCACTCTGACTCGATCCATGAGTGTCCAGGATGGTCTGGATGAGATGATGGGATGGATGGAGGGAGTAGAGGCCAGCGTGAATGAGAAAGGACAAATTCCCCTGGACTCTGCATCTATTGGAGATATTCTCAGCAAAGAAGCAGTGTGTATTCTGGTCATCATTTCAACAGTACAATAACTATATACTCTAACTCTTACTGTATGCTGTGAGCAGTTAATTTTGTTTTCCTCCAGCTTCATATTCGCATATCTATTAAAACATTGCTGTTGTCCATCTTGTGTTTTTAAGGCATTAGAGCAAGACATAGCAAGTCGCCAGAGCAGCATCTCAGCCATGAAGGCCAAGGTGAAGAAGTTTGTGGAGACAGCAGATCCCTCTGCTGCTGCGCTCCTGCAGACTAAGATGGATGCTCTCTCTCAGCGCTTCTCTGATGCTTGTGACAAACACAAGCAAAAGGTTTCCCAACTGGAGCAGCTGAAAGACAAGGTAGAAGAGTTTGAGACGGTCGCAGATAAAATTCAGCAGTTTGTTGTAAAGCGCACACAAGAGCTACATGAGACAGACGGGCCAGGGAAAACATTTGATGAACTGTCTCAGCTGATGGAGGTAAGTATACCACTGACAAAATGTACAACAATAAATTGATATATTTGGTGTCTTTCAGTAATGTAGCATTTTCATCAGTACTTGGATTTGATACTTTTATAAAGATTGACTGTTGACTAATTTCACTGCAGGGTACTAAAGCTGAGATGGCTGAACATGCCAGTGATCTGGAGACACTGCAGACTCTTTCCAAAGAGATGTCTGAAATATCCCCCGATGGAAACAAAGCCCAGATCCAGGGCAAGATGGACAATCTGTTGAATATTTTTACCACCTTTAAAGACACTGTCAAAGAGAAGTACGTTGCAACACGGGAGGGAAGAAGAAACTCTTTGTATCATTTTCCTTAACATTACTGTTTATCTAATGTTGGTTAATGTACAAATGGATGCATGATATGACCGATTCTTGCCCACTGCAGAGAAGAAGAGGTATCATCCTGTCAGGACCAGCTGGGAGAGTTCAGATCTGCAGCCACCGCACTCACTAAGTGGCTGGAGGAGACCAATGAGAAAGTACCTGCAGTTCAGCCAAGCAGCAGTGAGAAAAGTCTGGAGAGGGACCTGCAGATAGTCACGGTGAGTCAAGAGATAAATAAAATGTCTGCTATAGAGAGAGTGTTGTTCCCATATATATTTTATCTAACTGCACTGAAAATGCTGGAACAGAAGCTGTATACTTATCTTTTGTTTATGTGTTTTGCAATAGATGAATGTAATTGTGTTGTAACAGATTATAGTTCTATCCTCCCTAAACTACCCACTTTCCCAGCTGGCTTTCTCTTCCAACTAATGACAGATGGATGTAAGTTTTCACACAGGACAGGTCTGGGAGTGAAACACCATGTTATCCAACAGAGAGACTATTTTATTTCTGTAATTTTAGAGAAAAAAATCACAGAAACAGATCATGAATCTAGAGTGAAAAAAGAAATTACAAAAACTGTTGTGAAGTGAAATCACTCTTTTTTTTAAATCCTGTTTCTCACAGACTTTTCAGACATAACCTTTTACTTTCATATTTTATGAATACCATCTGTCATATCTGCTTCCCATATATACAATTTATCTGTCCGATCATTCTTTCATCAGGGATTATTAGATGAATGGACATCCAAAGGCCCTGCTGTCGAGGATCTGAACAGTAAAGGATCAGCTCTGTGTAGCCTCATTACTTTTCTCACATCCCCTGCCAAAACAAAGACTCCTAACAAGTCAGGTAAACATCAGCACTCTTAACCTCATATATTGGAATCACTCAGTGGGATGGGATGCATGGGGTTTGGGTGCACTTCTGAGTACTGAATAATCACTAACCATTAGAGTCCGTGGAACTATCTTTAGCCAACAATCCTTGTTACCCTTCCTGTCCTTTACACAAGCTTTGTCTTATGTCTTTGCATCAGCTCTTACTAATGGTGGTGGTCCAGCGAGCCATTCCTACCTAACTAATAAAGGTAATGAAGTGTGTATGTGGATGCTGCTGTGAAAACACTGTGTTTGTGGTTTTATTATGGCTCATTTTCAAAACATTGCTATGGCTGTGGTGGCTATATGCCAAACAAATAGCAACTTTTGAAAATCACTTTAACAGTATGTTCTGATAATGAGTTGTAGAGTTACAGTGTGGGGAGTTTATAGTTTTTTGTTTTTTAAAAAATAAATGCTCATTTGAGAAATGATTAAGCCTTAACCAATTTATTTTCATCAAGACTGTTCAGAAATTAATCAAAATTTAAAGGCACAAATACACATTTCTTTTTGCTTTATTTTTACATTTTTCTTTATTTGGGTCGCATTCCAACTCTAGGTTTATTCAGATTAACTATTAAAAAACAATTTCCTTCTGTTGCACAGCTCATATTGCTCAGTGGGCAAGTTTTCTTAAAAATCAGTTTCAGGGAGTAGTTCTTGCATGCTGCTATAACTTATACAGAAGGTTGTGCTAAAGATAGTACGCTTGAATTCCATTTGTAGAGATTTGTTGACATTTCCCTCACTCATATTTTGAACATACTGTACCATAAGGCTATTATATTAACTGTGCCTCACTCTTATCAGTGTCATTATGCCCACTCTCAGTCTCATTATGGCACTCTACTATATACCCAGAAAGGAAACTTGACAGAATTATTTTGAATGTCCACAGAGCTGATGGTAATTCAGCAGAACATGTCATTCGTCAATGAGGGATACGCGAGCCTCGGGGAAACACTAAAGAGTCGAGCCACTGGGCTGAGTAGCTTGGTGCAGGAGGTGAAAGAGGCTCAAAAGGAGACAGAGGACATGATGACATGGCTGAAGGACATGAAGAAGACTGCAGCATCGTGGAACAATGCAGCAACAGAGAAAGATTCAGTCAAAACACAGCTTGAGCAGCAGAAGGTACAAAATGTTGTTGCTCATCAAATGGGCTGTTACATTTTAATTATGCTCTAAAATTGGTCACTGATTTTGTTCTGGTTTGAACAAGATAGTCATATGGCACTCTTGGAAATCTTGGGATTCAGTGTTCATAATTTGTTTTACTCTCTCAGGCATTTGAAGATGACATGAAGCAAAAGCAGGAGCAGCTCCAGAAGCTCAGAGAGAAGCTCCTCAATTTGATTGAGATGAATCCAAACTCCCCTGAGGCAGCAAAATGGAAGCAGATGCTGGCAAAAATAGGTATGCACCAAGGTGTTGTGTCCAGATGGTCCTGGGCAATTTATGTCTCTGAAACCATCAGTGATATGCTGACTCCCATTGATGAAATGTATCTCATTACGGCACTGGAGTTTGTGTAAAGGCTTTTACAAAATGGCATGTGCTGTATGAGATATTAGACCAACTATATTTGTGGTGTCCGTCTTGTTGTTTACCTACCCCATGCATAAATATGAGCCTGTCTCAGTACCTGCTCTCTGCCACACCAGTTAAATTAACACATTTGTAGTGCCAAGTCCTGCACAGTTGGAGGTTTGCTAGGTGAACAGTAGGACAGTGGATAGAAAGGTGCTATTGTGCTGACTAATGCAGACTGGTGTGATTGTTGTGCCCCCCTGCATAGATGCTGCTTGGGCAGATATCAGCGGCTCTGTAGAGGAGAGGAAGCAGCACCTGGAGCTGTCCAACAAGAATCTGGACATCTTCCAAACGACTGAGCTGCAACTTGGTCAGTGGCTTTCAGAGAAGGAGCTGATGATGAGTGTCCTCGGACCCCTTTCGATAGACCCGAACATGCTAAAAATGCAGAAGCAGCAAGTTCAAGTAAGCATGGTGCAAATTGCTGGGAATGATATGAGGGTTTTACATCCCTTTAGAATAAGTATTAAAGGATTTCTTATAATTTTCTGATAGATGATTCATCTTGATCTGTTTCCTCCCTTTAGATCCTTCAAAATGAATTTAAGAGCCGTAAACCTCAATATGAGCAACTTGAGGAAGCTGCTTCAGCCATCCTAAGCTCCTCAGACAACCAGGACCCCTCAAGCGGGAAGCTGGTGCGGGAGCAGCTTGCTGCTGTCACCCAGAAATGGCAAGGCCTCACAGGGCAGCTGGACCAACGAGACAGCCTCATCGACCAGGCTGTGGTGAAGACGGGGCAGTTCCAGGAGTTACTGAGGAGTCTCAGTCAGACTGCCACTCAGCTGGAGAATCAGCTCACCAACCATCAGGGCCACAGCACCCAGCCCGACGCTGTGAAGAAGCAGTTGGAGGACGTCCAGAACATCTCAGGTCAGCTGAGGGAGGAGAGGAAGAAGCTGAAGGAGGCTGAGGCCATCAACACAGAGCTCACAGCAATGGTGACTGAGGACTATCTGAAAGCAGACTTAGCCAGGCAGCTGGAGAGTGTCAGCAAGCCTTTCAAACAACTGGAAGAGAAAGCAGGTCAGCCTTTTCACTTAACCTAATAATGTAGTGTTGTAATGTTTGGAGAGAGGAAACGATTCTATTCGTGTTGAGTCACTGTAGAATATATTTATTCTATGACGGCAACCTCCCAACAGTCTAAACTGTTGTAATCACAATCACCCTTGTGGACTATTCAAACCCTGGCCAAGGAATTGGCATCTAGCATAGTTGGTTTAGTCTGCGATTGCCGTCTTAATTATATCAAAAATGTAGGATGAATTAGAAAAGTCATCTGCAGCCATGTTCTTAGCCACCTTTTGATTCCAAAAAGCTGACATTTCTCTGTTGCAGCAAAGCGGATCGAACAGCTGAACTCAACCTTTGCCAGCTCTCAGCAGTTCCATCAGACCTCCAAGGACTTCCAATCATGGCTTGGTGAGAAGCTTCAGGACCAGTCTAAGCCCCAGCCTATCTCTGCCAAAGTGGACATCCTGCAACAAACCCTGGAGGAGCACAGTAAACTCCAGAAGGCTCTCAGTGAGCACGAAGACGCTTATAACACAATCATTGGGGAGGGGGAGATGCTTCTGCAGAACACAGATGGTGCAGAAAAGTTGGCACTACAAGGGCAGCTCACTACCCTCTCTACCAACTGGGAGGAGGTGAAGAAGAGCTCTGCAGAGCAGGCTGACAAACTCCAGACTGCTCTGCAGAGATCTCTGAAGTATCAGGAACATGCAGAGAAGCTCAGCTCTTGGATTCAGGAGTGTGAAGCTAGCGAGGGCAGAGTCAAACTCACTATTGACCCTGTTGCTGTTGAGAGCTCCATTTCTCAGGTTAAAGCTCTCCAGAAAGATGTTGACAAGCACCGAGGGATGGTGGAGCAGCTCAACACAGCTGCAGATAGACTTCTTGAGGTGGCCAATACAGACACTCAAGCTATAAAAGAGGAGAAGGCTAGCATTGGCAAAAGAGTGGACAATGTAGTGGAGGGTCTGCAGAGCAAGAGGGAATCCCTGGAGAAGATCTCGCACACGGTTAAGGAGTTTAATGATACCTACAAAGAGGCAAAGGGTCAGCTTGAGGGAGCTAAGAAACAGGTGGATGCCTATGAATCACAGGGCGTGCAAGGTCACAGTAATAAGAACCTGACCAACATGAAAGCCCAGCATAAGAGTTTAGAGGGAGTGCAGAACCATGTAGAGCATATGAAGAGCTTGGCCAAGGACCTTGTAGTAGATGTCCCAGATGCTGATGGAGTGACAGACCTCTTACTGCAGGCTGACAGCATAGAAAAAGACTACAGCTCCCTGAACAAGAAACTAGAGGAGACGTGCCAAGTCTTGGAGGGTAAACTGCAGGGTATTGGACAGTTCCAAAATAGCATCCGTGAGATGTTCACCCGTTTCACAGACCTGGATGATGAGCTGGACAGCATGGCTCCGGTTGATCTCGACTTGGCCACTCTTAAAAAACAGCAGGGCAGCATCGAGAGCTTTGTGGCTAAGCTGCAAGAGCTGATGGCTAACACAGCTAATGCCGGAGACAGCTGTAAGAAGATGCTAGAGACTGAAACCTCACCTGACCTGTTAGGCTTAAAGAGAGATCTGGATGCTCTGAGTAAGCAGTGTGGTAAACTGTTGGACAGAGCCAAAGGCCGAGAGGTGCAGGTGCAGAGTACTCTCACCAAGCTAGAGGAGCTGTACGGAAAGCTCCACCAAATGGAAGACAAACTTTGCAGAGCCGTGGACAAGGAGGCATCTCAGGAGGCGGTCGGCATGGAGACAGATGTCATCAACCAACAGCTGGAGGCCTTTAAGGTACAGTTTCCCCAGTTTGACATTTATTTTGTTGCATAGGTCAACATGCAGAATTTCAAAGCACTTCATTTTCATTCCTCAGGTTAAAAAAGTGATTGAGTTGTACGGTTGAATACATGTGAAATCACAGCAGCATAAAGGTTGATGTTAACATCTTGCTCCACATTACATTTGCACCTGTTTGTTTTGTGCTCTCAGGGGATCAGTATGAGTTGCTACAGTTGTGAACATGATGATATAATTGTTCCACTGGGACTTTGCACCTCTTCACACATTGAGTCCCTTTTAGTTTGCTTTGCACATCTGTCATGAAGCTGTGGTGGTGAACTGCGCTGACTCTGGCATTCTAATAATTTATCACCAATTCACTTCTGTCCCTATACCTTTAAGCCAAAAAAATATTACTATATCACTATATTACTATAATTAAAATATTGAGACACTCTTAGTAGTAGTCTATTAGTAGGAAAATGTCACGAATTCTTAGATATTGTGTTTAATATTTCTTCATAAAATAAAGTCTACACTGATACAATAACTAAGACTTGCTGTTAATTGCTCTTAGGTTTATTTCATTGACTAAAATTTGATGATAAAAAGTACAAGATGTAAATGTTTTTGCTCAGGAAATCCAGTTTTTAAACATAAAAGTCATTTCATCATCCTTTTTTCCAGTGGCAGCTATTGAGAAATGCTACTTTTATTTTTATATAAATCATCCAGACTAAAGGTATAATCCATCCAAGTATTCTTATACATTTCCAAAATTTTTCCAAAAACATACAAATAATACTTTAGATGCTCCACGTCCACAAAACCATTCACTGGGGCAGATTAGCAGCAGGCTCTATACTGAAGACACTTGCTACTTATGTGGCAATTCTCAGGGGACTGCTGGTTCATTCAGGGCATCTGTTGTTAACAAAAGAGCTGCGGCCCATATGCAGTGATGGTGCAGTAGGGATGGACGGTCACAGCCAGGTGGTCGCCAGCAGGGTGTCACTTGATTCATTAATGAAGCTGGGCCTGCATCCTGATCTCTTAACATTGATATTCTTGGTCTTTTACTTCTGAACCTTCACAGCCTGACATTATCCCCAGCTCTGAGTGTTAATTTGACTATTCTGACATAGACACCAGCTAGTGAAGTGATGGTTAGTAATCTTTAAAATGTCCTGAAACCCTCAAGTATTTTGTGCAGGGCTGAGCATCCATTAAAACCTGTTCTAATGGTTATGTGATTTAGTCAAATTAGCTGATATGTAATTCTGCCTTTATGGTTAATAGTGCTTCTATCTGCATTTTTGAAAATGGCTAAAGGATGTTAATTATAAGAATTTATCAGTTCACGCTAGAAGTAGATTTCTTAGCATTGCAAAGTATCCCAGTGGCAATGAAATTATAATCCCAAAGGCTATATATTATTCCTTAAGGCTTTGTTTATTGTATCATGAATAGACTAAACATGCACATTTTATACATATCGTATACGCAGGACTACAAAAATACCACACTGCTTCCTAATGCTGCTAATGGCCTATTCTCAGTTTATATTGTCTATAAAATTTTGGAGGCCTCTCCTGGTATCAGTGAGGGATAAAACAATTGGGTAGCCATTAGCAAGATTTACAGACAGATGCAAAATATTTTAAAAGCCTGTAAATTCCTGTGGAGTTTTCCAAAAGAGGATTAACCTATATTTAGAGGTGCAATTGTGAAACACTTCATTTATAGTATTAGATAGCATTACAATGAAACAATGTAAACAGACGTGTATAAGCAAATGACACAGATCCTACGATGTAGGTCAAGGGATTTTGGGTTTTTCTTTCCAATTAAGTGGGTGCTGTACTCACATAGTAGGGCTACATCCAAACCCCTTGTTGAGTTACATGGATTAAAATATCATTGGGGTAGTGGGGGTGGGGGTGTCAGTGTTTGTGGAGTTGTCAGGCTCGCAGGGTAACTATTAAAGAAGTGATTGATTCAAATAGTCGCTGAGCAGTGTTGTCATGGTGCATGTTTTGACCCCCCTGCCCCTTTTTGTCGTCTCACCAGCCTGGGTTGAGCGGGCGTATACGGCCTCAGCTGCTGGTGGAAAATCCCCTTTGTACTCGCCCATACCAGAACTTTGCATCAGGAGAAGAATTGTCAAAAATAGCAAAACTTGAATTGTTTCTTTATTTAGTTGCAGAATGAAAACATTACATGATTTTGTCATATTCTGTTTTATATTTATTGCATCAGACTCTTGCTGTAGGTAAGTGGGCTTTATTGGCAGCTGGCGAGAAAGAAATAAACAGAGAAAGACAGCACTCGGATTCATCTCTTTCATGTGCTGTTACCATTTTAGGTCAAGTTTTGAAAAGAGACATGCCTGACTTCATGTGTTTACTCTTGTTTTTCCACATGAGACCTGTGGAAGCTTGACTGAGGAAGTCCTGGTGTATGTATATCTTTATGTCTACCCTAAAGGGCAGCTCTAGTGACTCAACACTACTGGGGATTGGCGTGGGCGTCTTCTCTCACCGTTCAGACATTACATCAGTGTGTCTTTCAATTCAAAAAGGAATTTCTACTTTCTGAATCATACTGTAGCTAACCTAGTTCATTGAAGTTTATGGTAAGAAAGTATCACTGGGTCCACGTAGTGTTGCTTACTCACTGCTACATAGAAATGATACATTCTCCTTACAGTGAAACATGAAACCTCTATGGGCCAGTTTCTAGACAGGTAGAGTGCACATTGTTTTGCTGTAAGGCAATCATGTTGAGTATCTATTCATCAAAGGTTTCTAGTCTCGGTTTCCAATGCAGACTTCAAATCTTAAGTGTTAAAGCAGGCCTCAACTGAACCTAAATGCCAGAAGATCAGTTTGAAAACAATCCTCTGTACACTCCCACAGCAAATTTGTGACAATGACATGAAAGCCTATAAATTAGAAGCTGAATGTTGTGGCCCGCCTGCTTGGGTTGCTAGGTCACAGATGATTTGTTTAAGTAATTGTTTAAGCAAAAATGCCCAAAATTGTTGGTTCCAGCTTTGCAATAGTTTGTTTGCAGTTTTTGTTAGTCGCCTATGATGGTTCTGGACTGTTGGTCAGGCAAAGCAAGTTTTATAAATATGTCAACTGGGGCTCTGGGTAATTGTGATGGACTTTTTTCACTGTTTTCTGACTATTTACAAGATCAAACAGTTTATCCATTAATCAAGAAAAATGAAAGGCAGATTAATCAATGATGAAAAAATGTGTCCTCTCTTCAACCTTTGGTCTCTGCAGCTTTTGGTCTGAATTGGCTAATAAGAATTTATGTGAACTGCACAAAGTACCAAAGATATATGGCACAGTGTTGACAAAGGGACCTGCAGCAGCCAGGAAAATGACTAGAGGAATAATTTGTATTCATTCATCTAAAAGCCAGAATATTTAAAAAGTCAGTTTCAGTGGCTGAACATCCTTTTTTTAAATCCCACCAGATCTTGAACTGCTTATTTATCTCTGCCAACGTCCTCTTTCCGTCTCTTCTCATGCGTGCAGAACTGGACAAAGAAGTTGGGATTGTCCAGCTCCTTACCGAACTACTGTGGCGCAGACAATCCAGGAAACAAAAATAAATTCCTTTTATTATCTCCTCTATCCTCTTTTCTTCTCCTACCCCGGTCACTGGACATAAAAAGCCCCTTCGTGCACTTGGCAGAGCCTGTCAGTGTTAAATTACCTGGGACCTGTGCCCCCCTCAGCATTCCACAGTAATTAAGAATATCTGCAGGGTCCACAGCAACTGTCCACAAGTAGAAAAGAGAGGGCAAAGGGAGAAAAAAGGAAAAATGTGTATCTATTTCAGCATAGTGTGATGTCACCAGAGTGGGAGCTGCTGCTGCCTGCTGGTCTTTTTTTTCTGTGAAGTAGGAAAGCTGGTACGTACCGCTTCCCCTCCCCATTCCCTGAGTCACAGAGAGAAAAAGAGGAAGAAAAGTGAGTGATTGTGTCAGGATGCAGAAGACGGCTTAGAAATGAAGTCATATGGGCTATGCCGACATAAGGGGGGGATTTGTAGGGGGGGGGGGGGTGAAAAAGGGTCATGTGTCCACCAATCAACATGTGCCGGAGCAGCTCTGAGCACAAATGGAGTTGTGGCAGATGTTGTCTGAATAATGAGCGGGGGCGGGGCATGAAACCCTCTGCCAGGAGGGTGTCTGTCATTGCGAGTGGAGCGATGAGAGAGAAAGGGCAGGCTTTTTTTGTTTATCCACGAGCACCGGCTCTCCTCAGAACTGCCCACAGTTTTTGGAAGAGCCTGCTGGATTCGTCTGTGGATATATTTTAACTTTGCACTGAAGATTTTCCTTTAGCTCGCATGGATGCTGCAGGGATTTCAGGGAGAAAGAAGCACTTTGGGCCAGAGGACTAGTGATTAAGTTTTGGCAATGCACGGAGAAGAGCCTGGAGGAATATTTTTGGGATAGGTGACTGTATCGAAAGACTGGATTTCTATTCTTAATATGGAGTATGAGGCTGCTATACAGTCCTAACATTTGTTTGTTTGTTTGTTTTTTTTACATATTGTTTGACATATTTGTATTTCTAAAGTCTTTATTTTTATCAATTTAGTTGTGTTCATATTTTTTAATCTCCACAAGCAATTGTAGATTTTATTTTGAAACTTTTAGAATTTATTTAACTTCTCATTTAAAAGAGGAGAAAAATTATTTTGCACACAGTTGCTTGTCAAGTCAGTTGGTCACATTGAGCTCCTTTTTAAATCACTCTGTATGCACTAAAACAACATATACCTCAAAGGATTTCACTACATCCTTAGTCTTTTTTGTAGTGACAATTGTTTTAGCATGGGCAAACCGCTGAGCAGACCAGATTGCCTCAGACAAAACCCTTCCTGTGTGGGGAAGGGGGAGGAGGAGGATCTGAACATTGATGACTGCTATGTGCCCCAGAGATCCATTTATGACACCGTCCGGCTCAATGAGCAGATAGACTCGGGCTCTAAAGGCAGCCTTTCTTCCCGGCACTTCACAGGCACCCTACCTTACACACACCGCACATTAGACCTCAGCAGCCTGTGTGGAAATGGAGTTATCTCTGCTTCTAGTTCATTTGAGCTCCGAAGCCGAAAGCCTGCCCTGCTGGATGAGCGTGTGGTCTTTGATGGACTTAAACTCAATGGGAACATAATCAGGGCAACTGATGTGGTGCTACCTAAGTCACGGCTCCAGGGAGGAGAGAAGAAGGACCATCCTCATCATCGGAGGTCATGGCGGACTTTTGCCCCCACTAATCTGAGCGAGTACGCCAGCCGCAGTGGAACCTTGTGCTCTGGGAGTGTGGAGAGGCCTGGGTTGATCAACGGCAGGAGAGGGCAGAGTATGACCAGCTCACTGACATCTGAAGAGGACTCGGGTCTGTACAGTCCCACTGTAGAGAGGGAGCGACATGCTCATCGATCCCACAAAAGAACAGGACCCGGCACAAGGAGCCTGTCGTCTTCTGAGGCGATGCACATGTCTGGGGACCTGAAAACTCTGAGATCACTCAGCTCGGGGCAGGAGGAGTTTCCTTTCTCACCTGCGAGGGACAACCGCTCTCTTTATCATAGTAGTAGCCTGGTCCAAGAGCCGCGAAAGGCAGAATCTGGTGTGGGTGAGCTCACTGAAAAGGATACCCTGAGCAATGGAGAATACAAATACTCCACAGGGAGGTCATCTTTGGGGTCAGCCTCCAGGACTCGAAATGACAGCTCTGGATGGCGTTCCAGGACATTAACAGACTATGATGAGCTGTCCACTGCTGAACTGTTAGAGGATGTGTCATGTCGCGATGACTGTGAGTTGGTTAGTGTGGTGGTGACAGAGCCTGAGACATACGGAAACTCTGTAACTCTGCCCATAGAAAACCGCCAGCAAACAAAACCATGTACTGTGCAACAAGGAGCGTCCAAATATAACATGGAGGAGCTGGAGGAGTTTCTGCAGTCAGTGGAGGCCTGTCTGCCTAAAAGTTTACAGGCATTCCAGCACGCAGGAGAGCACGAGATAGAGGCCTTACTGAATGCCATCTCTGCATGTCCTGAAATGGACCCTATCGGTTATTTCTCTCCACAGGTGCCCAAAAATAGCTGCTTCCTTCATTTCTGAATTTTGCTCATTAGCTGGTCTAGCAGTTTTCACTAGATGATGTATTCTTAGATGAGTTTCCTAGCTGCTTGCTTGGTGTTTTTCTTGCATATCTGATTACATGATGGGTGATTTAGGTTTTGCTCACCAGATCAGCCTGGAAGTATGTGTCTGTGTGATTATGCACAGCTGTGTTTCAACTGTTAGCCATGCTCTGCCCTTTTAGAACCTGCTGACTGAGAGTTGTTTATGTCAGCTGGATTTTAACATTAAACCTGAGGCTATGTCATGGCAATTGTGTTTCAGGAAATGGGAGAACTCCCTTGCGTAACTCTTTTTTATCCTATTATTTTTATTAGCAATTAATCTGCTGATTACTTTTTCAGTTAATTGATGATCTTTATGTCCATGAAATCTCAGGAAATAGCTAAAAAAAAAATCACAATCACAAGTTGTAGAACCTAAGGCGATGTCATGTGTGTCTGACCAAAACTCCAAAACCTGAAGATTTAGTGAGATATAAAATAGAGAAAATCAGCAAACCCTGCCATTTGAGAATGTTTAGCTTTTTTTCATTACTTTTGCTTGAAACTTATTGAGAGAATCAGAATAGTTGCAGATTATTTTTCTGTCAGTTGAGTTATCAATTAATTGTCTAATGGTTGCAGTTCTACTTTTTTCCATAAAGTATGGATTTAGATCATCCTGTTCTGATAGTTTCAAGAACAGATTTGTGTAAAGCTCCACATGACAAAAAAGATTTTTAGAGGGAGTCATGACAGAGAGCAATATTGAAATTAAAATCATTGTAAAAAGGGAATTGTCCAGAATGAGTCAAACGCTTAATTTGGTCCAGCTCTGAAAAATGCAGTAAAACTAGTAATGCATCATTGAAATCATTGGTCTTTGAACAATTGAAACACTAATCCAGTTGGTTTAATGAACCTCCAATTAAGACTGATGATATTGTAATTTGAGTACTAAAATATTTACTCTAATTTGTTCTGTTTGTCTCTAGGCTTTCCAGAAAGAGGACATTGATCCATTGCAGACGCAGCTTCAAGACATCAACTCCCTCGGCCAGGGTCTGATCCAAAACGCTACCAAAGGCACCAGTACCAAGAAGCTTGAGGATGACCTGGAGGGTGTCAACACAAAGTGGAATACCCTCAATAAAAAGGTTGTTTGTTATATCCTACCAGTTTGTCCTGTTGATGTTTGCTTTTGACTGTCGGTCATTAGTGAAAATACAAAGAGATATTAGCAGTATAATGAGTCATTCATTCTTGCTATTTGTTATTGTATTATCCTTTGATGAGTTACTGGGGAGCTGTTTAAGTTGGCCTCAAAACAGGTGACATCTATATTTACCATGTGGTCTGCAGATTGCTGAACGTTCAGCCCAGCTGCACGAAGCCCTGTTGCATTGTGGGAGGTTCCAGGATGCTCTGGAGTCCCTGCTCAGCTGGTTGACTGATACAGAGGAGCTCGTGACCAATCAAAAACCTCCATCTGCAGAGTTTAAAGTGGTCAAGGCACAGATACAAGAGCAGAAAGTAAGCCAGTGTCACAAACACATAAACACATACAAACACATACTCAGAACACATCAGCAGTTCTATTTTAATCTTTCCATTTCAACACTAGAAAATCCCTGAAACATTATGACTTAGCCATTCGTCTTATTTAATTGACATCCATTGTTAAACAAGAGTGTGGAACACAAAGCTTTACTTTAATGGACACCTAATTTGTGCCCATTAGATTTACTGTTTTTCACCACCAAGCAATGCTCACAGTCAGAGCATGTTAAAGGAAGGCAATAACTCTCCTCCTTTGTTTGCCTCTGACAGCTCTTACAGAGACTGCTGGATGACCGAAAGCCGACGGTGGAGCTGATAAAAAAAGAGGGAGGGAAGGTCGCAGAACTGGCAGAGTCTGTGGATAAGGAGAAGGTTGCAAAAGAGATTGAATGCCTGGGGCAGAGGTGGGATGCTCTGCTCAAGAAGGCTGAAAACAGGTATAAACACCTGTAATGTTAACGCATGAAATCTGATGCCTCAGAATTAAATGTTTCAGATGCTGTTCAAGCCTTCAAGCGCTGTGATATTTTTCACCCAGCCCTTTTGCCTAGATTTGGATCTGGAAACCTTTTTAAGAATGCCAATTCATCTTTACACTCCTTCTACTGAAGCTAAAGGAATAGTTCAACATTTTAAGGGAATCCACCTTTTTTCTTTCTTGCCAGGAATTAGATGAAGCCACTCTCTCATGTTTATAAAGTAAATATGAAGCTACAGCTCGCAGCTTACACAGACACTCTAGTTTGTGTACTAATTAAACAAACAACATAGAATGTGTTTATTAGTGAGCTTTAGAGGTGCTTGTAGGCAGATTTTGTTCTGTTCTGACAGAGTCAGACTAGCTGTTTCCCCCTTTTAACAGTGTCTGTGTTAAGCTAAGCTACCTGGCTGTAGCTTCATGTTTACTGACCAGACATGAGAGTGCTATCAATCTTTTCATCTCACTCTCTGCAATAAAGTAAAGTAGCATACTTAATATCAGGCTGTTCCTTTAAAGATGGTCAGTTCACAGTGCACAAAGAGATGAGAGTCTAACTGAAAGTCTTAGCATGAATAAAGAAGATTTATAACACTAAATGACTCAGCAGTTTAGCTTAATTTATATCCAAAAAATGTTGCTGATATTTGCCAATAACATATATTTAATAATAGGTTTGGTAGAAATGAACTTCCCTGTTAGTCTGTCCATATGCTAAAAATGAGACGATTGTACTTTGTTCCTAATCCATCGCTGTTGTTATCCTTATGTATCAGGCACAAGCAACTAGAGAGCATCTTAGTGGTCACTCAGCAGTTCCACGAGACGCTGGAGCCCCTGAGCGAGTGGCTCGCCGCCACAGAGAAACACCTGGCCAACTCTGAACCAATCGGCACTGAGACGTCTAAACTGGAAGATCAGATCTCTCAGCATAAGGTAATAGCCATCATTTTACATCTTTGCCATATGTTTTTGGATGTTTTTATGACTCGATCAGTTGTGTTCAGCTGAATTCAGTTTTGTTCTTTTTGCTTGTTACTTTAAGTTTGTGCTTTTCATTATGTCCCATTCCGTTCTTCATTAAATTTAAGTTTCATATTTTTGTTTTATGTTTGTTTTCTGTTTGTGTCATTTTTCCTCGGTTTGTTTCCCATCCCTTGTGGTCAGGCCTTAGAGGAGGAGATTATGAATCACAGTAAAGACCTGTTTCAGGCCGTCAGTCTGGGTCAGATGCTCAAAACTGTGAGTTCAGTGGACGATAAGGAGTTTGTTCAGTCCAAACTGGACGCCACCCAGGCCGGTTACATTGAGCTCCAGGAGCGGTGCAGGAGGAAAGCCGAGATGCTGCAGCAAGCTCTGGCAAATGCCCAGCTGTTTGGAGAGGATGAAGTGGCCCTCATGAACTGGCTCAATGAGGTGCACACGAGGCTGGGTGAGGTGTCTGTGGAGGACTACAAAATCACTGTTCTTGAAAAGCAGCTGGCAGAACAACGGGTACACACTCCTCCTCAGGCCAAGCATTATGTTGTCCTTCCTTTTAAGTTGCATCATTCTTGTTTCAGTTGATTTTAGTGATTTGTGTGTCATACATTGTTTACGCTGGAAAGTTTTGTGTCACTCTCAGTACCTCTCTAAGGTTGTTTATTTGTTTTCAGGCACTACAAAGTGATATTGAGTTGAGGAAGAAGAATGTTGACCAAGCCATCTCTAATGGGATGGAGCTACTAAAGCAAACAACAGGCATGTCCAACTTTATGACTTTTTTACTAGTTCATACAGCTGAATCTCTGCCCTCAGTTCTGTCTCTGTAATGCAAATCATAAGGCCTCTACCTTATTCAGGGAGCAGCTTAACATTTGTTAAAATCTAATTTTCAGAAAACACTGGCATTCTCCCATCTGCCACCTTATTTTAAGGAATGGTTTGACATTTTGGGAGATACACTTTGCTTTCTTGCCTAGAGATAGATGGGAAGATCACCACTGCACTGGACGTCCACATACTACAGCAGACATACAAATTCCTTTAATTTCTATATAATAAATTACTTTCTATTCATAGGTGATGAGGTGGTTGTTATCCAAGGTAAACTGGATGGTATAAAAGCCAAATATGCTGAGATCAACTCCCTGAGTGATAACGTTTTGAAGACACTGGAGCGTGTTTTGAGTCTCTCATCTAAGCTACAACATACTCACGAGGACCTGAGCTCCTGGCTAGAGAAAGTAGAGGCTGAGATCAGTGCTTTTGCTGATCAGGAGCCAGTGGGTGAGCAGCTCATTCATGCACAAAGCAGGCAGAAGGTAAGTGATTGTGAAATAAAAGTTTGTATTCACTGTTAAGGAAATACACCAACCAGCCACATCATTAAAACCAGTTACCAGTTTTAAGGTTATGGCTGAATGATGGTGTTTATATACAGTAATCTCTAACACACAATGGTTTGGTTTTACAAAAACACATGGGTGCAATTATTATTCCAAAACTAGTGTTTTCTGTGTTTCATACTAATTTGTTAAGGCTTTGCTGAAGGAGACCAAAGACCAAAAACCTGTGATGGACAAACTGAACGAGTTGAGCAGTTCTCTCCTGGATCTGATCCCCTGGCACACTCGTGAGGGTCTGGACAAGCTGGTGACAGAGAATAATGAGAGATACCAGAGCCGTCTGTGACACCATCGCCCAACAGGTCGACCGGATCAATGCTGACATACTCAAGTCACAGCAGGTAAACCAGAGATATTAATAAACATTTTTTTTTCTCATTGGGCTGTATCTCTTTTTTCATTTAATTCTTCCCCTCGTACTTTATGGAAAGAGGAACTTTTTATGGTATTTTCTAATTAGAAATTGAAACATTTTCATTTTTGTCTGTTTCCAGTTCGAACAGGCTGTAGATACTGAGCTCTCCTGGCTGACTGAAGCTGAGAAGAAGTTGCTGTCAATGGACGAGATCAGGCTGGAGCAAGACCAAAACACAACTCAGCTCCAGGCACAGAAGGTTAGCCTGTCACACTGTGTGTGTGTGTATGGATAAACACAGGCCCTCACTTCGCTAAAGTACAGTAAACACAGCAGTTTGTTTTGTAACGTCCAGCCAAACTCACTCTACCGGTTTTCCAGATTTTCTCCATGGACATCATGAGGCACAAAGATGCTGTGGATGAGATTGTGAAAACAGGAAAGGCCATCATGAACAGCAAAAACCCAGAGGAGAAAGAAATCTTGAAGGTGAAAGGAATTTATTCAAATTTGAAGCAGTGAGATAATTCATTAAGAATATGCACATAACTTAAACAATCTTCTTGGTTTTCAATCAGGCTAAGACCCAGACTCTCTTGGAGAAGTACGGTATTGTGAGTCAGCTGAACTCGGAGCGCTGTCTGCAGCTGGAGCGCGCCCACTCTCTGGCCAGTCAGTTCTGGGAGACCTATGAAGAGATGTGGCCGTGGCTTCAGGAGACCTTGACCACCTTCAGCCAGCTGCCCCCACCTGCCATCGAGTATGACACACTCAGGCAGCAGCAAGAGGAGCTCAGGGTAAGACGCCAACAGGACCACACAGTCAGTACAACACACAAATGATGGAAAAAACTAAACTGTATATGTCATGTCCTCTCCAGCAAATGAGAGAGCTGATTGCTGAGCACAAGCCCCACATTGACAAGATGAATAAGACCGGGCCTCAGTTACTTGAGCTCAGCCCAGTGGAGGGAGTGCCCATCAGAGAGAAGTACACGGTTTCTGACCAACTTTACAGCAAACTGAAGGCCGATGTCAAGCAGAGAGCTGCCACTCTGGATGAGGCCATCTCCAAATCCACCCAGGTGAGAAGCAGCTATTTATCAGGTGTTTTTAAGGCTATTTTAATATACATATGGCAGTGTTTTCATAGGTTCTGTCCATCCATGATAACATTTCATAATTTTCAGTCAATTGACTTATTAACTGTCAAATAATCAACTCAACATTTCAGCTCTATTTTGCATGCAGGTATTTATTTTTCAAAAGTTGTCTACAAATGGATTTCACAAATAAGACTTAAAGGCTTTTTTCTTGTTACTTTTCTTGAATGTAGTGTCTTTCTATAACAGGAAAGCCAAACACTTTTCCAGCTTTTCTCATGATATTGCTTTAGAAAGTAAACTGAGGTATTTCCTTTCCTCTCTCCCCCAGTTCCATGATAAAATTGACCCCATGCTTGAATCCCTGGAACGGATCGCTGAGCGTTTGCGACAGCCTCCGTCCATCTCAGTGGAAGTGGACAAGATCAAGGAGCAGATCACTGAAAATAAGTCAGTCTCTGTGGATTTGGAGAAACTGCAGCCTTCATATGAAACACTGAGACAGCGAGGCGAGGAAATGATTGCCCGGTCTGAAGGGGCAGACAAGGACATATCTGCTAAAGGTATGGTATATATCATATTGTCTTATTTGTTTGATATTGTTCCATTCCATTTCTTTTTTGCAGTCCATGTTTATCTAATAAAGCTATTGTTTTATGATGTAATACTCCAAAAAAGACTAAGAGTTTTAACTATAATAGGGCAGTAGGATAATTAAAGGAAATAAAAAACAAATGCATAATAAATTATCAACAGTACCAGAATATCAGGACCATATAAAAGCCCAGACAAAACATTAAGTCTAACATTCATCAAAACATAATTCTTCAAGATCTCAAATTCAGTTTGGATTTGGATTTTTCATGCACCAGATTACGTAAGCTTTCCTACGGGTGTAGCTTTTATGGGAATGCCATTCTTTTTTCAGACACAAGAAAGAATCAAGAGAAATAGACCAAACATTTTCCCATTAAACCTATCAGTGTGAATGTGTGAGATGTGTGTTTGATTTATTTTTCATTCACTCTAATTGTCACTTTTGTTTTTCCCGCAAGCTGTACAAGACAAACTGGACCAGATGGTGTTCCTGTGGAATGACATCCAGGCCTTGCTGGAGGAGCGGGAGGCAAAGCTGCTGGATGTGATGGACCTGGCAGACAAGTTCTGGTGTGACCACTGCGCTCTCATCGTTACCATCAAAGACAGCCAGGACCTGCTGAGGGAGCTGGAGGAGCCCGGAGTCGATCCTTCAGTCGTCAAACAGCAGCAGGAGTTTGTGGAGGTAAACAGATCCTCCATAATAAAATTACTGAATCAACCATAATTAAGAGGGAGGGTGAATCCCTTTGTTTCAAAAACTGCATTTTATTTCCACAGGGATTTAAGGAGGAGATTGACGGGCTGCAGGAAGAGCTTGATGTGGTTCAAAACCAGGGGGCAGAGCTTCTGACTGCCTGCGGAGAACCCGATAAACCTGTGATAAAGAAAAGTCTTGATGAGGTAATGGATTACATGCGAAAGCATCTTTGCAAACAAAATTAATTCTCTTCACTCACTGATATATGAGTGTCCATGCTGATATATATTTATTCGCCTGTAAGTGGCTCTTGCTGATACTCGTGTCATGTTTCCAGGTGAATTCAGCGTGGGAGAATCTCAATAAGACATGGAAGGAGAGAGTAGAGAGACTGGAGGAAGCCATGCAGGCTGCTGTGCAGTTTCAAGACGGCCTGCAGGTACTTTGGATTTTCAAGGGCAACACGATAAAACACTTTATGGGTTTTTGGTAACTTTGGTGAGGCTCTTCCAAAACTTACCTCATGCTTCTGAAAATATTTTTTTTCTTGGTAAGCAGTAGGAGAATATACAGGTACTTGTTCTTAGAGACATAATTAAGTTTGAAAGTGAGTCAACTATTTTTAAAGGCCTTCAGATGAAACCACAGAATGCTGTGCTTTTTATTGCAGTAGACTGTGGTGATACAACATTTTATGAGAGACCTATTAATTTTGAAACAATTAACACCAACTACAGCGCTTTCCTATATTTGGCTCACACTTTAACTCGTATGTATAAAGTTCTTCTACGATCCTTTCATGGTGTGAGAGGAATCTTTTACACAGCTGCTTTAATTTTACTTTAACTTTAAAGATCACACTCACACTCATTTAAGACGATAGTATTCGTTTTCAGGGCTTGTACTGCTACGACCAACCGAAGGATTTGCTGAATGACATGACACTAAGTGTGAAACATGACTCCCTGTGCACTAAGCTTTGTTTTCTCTCAGTAACAATGGTTTCCCACCTTGTACGCAGGGAATGTTTGACTGGGTGGATATTCTGGAGAGCAAACTGGATTCAATGTCACCTGTTGGCACAGACCTGGAAACTGTAAAGCAGCAGATTGTAGAACTCAAGGTACAGTCTCGTATTTCAGCAGAACATGTGAATTCACTTCTGCTATTCACTGTTATAGAAGCTCAGTCATATACCAGCTGTGTTTATGTTGAGTGCTTGAGTCACAATAGGCAATAGTTGGCCTGTTTTGTACAGGTACAAAGGCTCTATGAAAACAACTTCATAAAGTAGTCACATTTGCTTTGATGTACAAATTATACAAATCTTGTGCTGAAAAGGCAAAGCTGGTATTGTCTTTATGTCCTTGTGCTTCTGTTGACTGATTGGGTGGACTACTGTGTGCACTGGCTTTGTCAGGAGTTCAAAGGGGAGGCTTACCAGCTGCAGATTGAGATGGAGCGCCTGAACCACCAGGCAGGCCTCCTGCTGAAGAAGGTGACGGAGGAGGCCGATCGCTGCGCCATCCAGGAGCCGATGTCTGAGCTCAAGATGCTCTGGGACAACCTGGATGAGAAGATCATCAGCCGACAGGTTAGACAAAAGAAGCATACTGGGAAAGGATTTTTTTTTTCCTTTTACACTGATTTAAATTTGATTTAAATGCTACTTCAAATATATACCTCTCCAATTTCATATAAATTTGAAGCCAGTCTCAACAGTGGCTCAAAAGGCTGTGGAATGGGGTTGTGTGCATGTCAAGCGCTTTTACCCACTGCAATATCTAATGGTTTAATCTGTCATTAATCTAGCACAAACTGGAGGGGGGCCTTCTGGCTCTGGGCCAGTTCCAGCACGCACTGGATGAGCTTCTGGCCTGGATGAGCCACACGGAGGAGCTGCTCAATGAGCAGAGGAAGGCCGGAGGAGATCCCAAAGCCATCGAGATAGAGCTCGCCAAGCACCATGTACAACAAACCTCCTCTTGTCTTGTGTTTTTTTTTTCTTTCATGCAAATTCAAATGAGCAGTTTCAGTAAACAGCCATGGGATTAGCAAATGAGCATCAGTAGCAGAGTAAATGTGTGCTCACGATACTTTCATTTAATCCATGGAAATAAAACAACAATATCTATTCTCCTTTACTGAATTATAATGTTTTGTAATATGATCTTTTATCTCCATAGGTTCTCCAGATTGATGTGTTGGCTCATAAATCAACAGTTGAGACAGTGAACAAAGCCGGTAATGATCTGGTAGAGTCCAGTGCTGGTGAGGAAGCCTCTGGTCTACAGACCAAACTGGAGAACCTGAACCAGCGGTGGAAAGCCATCCAGGAGAAGACAGAGCAGAGGAAGCAACAACTGGAGAGTGCTCTGCTTCAGGTATAAAAAAAGTTAATAAGCCTAGACCTCATTTATCATTTATTATTTATTGTTTAATAAGTTGTGATTAAATCGTTTTCACCCAGGGGAACAAGTCGTTCAGTTAAAGTCATAAAGTTCTGTTTAGAGGAGTGATTCCTATCTCTCCCCCCTCCTCATTCCTTTTGCATCCTGTGGAGCTTCTATTCATAACTTTGACATTTAGGGGGCTGCTTTGATGTAAAGGAGGGTATGAGGAACAGAGATATCCTTATGGATTTAGATTTTTATTCAAACTCAAATCTGTGCCAGGTTGAGAGTATTTTCACAGATGAGAATATTTATCAAAAAACAATTAATTCGATTTTAAAAAGGTAGTCATATTTGTGTGATTTTTGATCCAAGCTTTAATTCAATATGTTTAGTTTCTTTTTATTGTACTGCTGAATATCACAGATAGCCAATTTTGCTAGCTAAATGAATCCAAGGAATTAATAACTCAGACATCCTCTCTGAGCCATAGGTTGCTAACAATGAGTGTGTGTGACACCTTTGTTCTGACTCAGGTTGTATTGTGTTGCAGGCCCAAGGTTTCCATGGTGAGATAGAAGATATGCAGCAATGGCTGAAAGACACAGAACGTCAGCTGTTGGCATCAAAGGCTGTGGGAGGCTTACCAGACACGGCCCGGGAGCAGCTTAACGCCCATCTGGTATGTGTTTAACAATATGAAAGGCCGCATGCAGATGGCAGGGCTTGCAAGGAGACGACTATGTCTTTTCTGTGTTTTATCTGAAGTGTGAAAATTAAATGACACTGCAAAATACACTACTTGCATCCCCCTGCAGAAGACGACAAAAAGCTTTTAAAGTGTGTCGAATTGATTTGGGCTTGTCTGACTATAATGAATTTAGGAATGTTTTCCTTCTTTGTTTTCCTTCTCTCTAATGGAAAAACTCAAGACACTTTCACAGCGAGCTCTCCCCAAAGAAGCACCAGTGCTGGCATTTTATGGAACCAAAATAAAAGCAATAACTTTTATCAAATTAGTCACATTATACTGTTTAAATGTTTGCGGAAACATGCCTCTTAAAGTCTCTGTGTGCCTCACTGGGTTCATTCTTTCACCATTTTTGGACTGGATTTGGACTAAGCACAGACAAATTCATTACATGCACTTTGAACACAAAAGTAAAAGTAGAGCTGTCTTTAAGTGTAATTTAGTCTGTTGGACTGAAGCATAGTTCTCCTCATGTCATTGTGTGTGTGTGTGTTTTCTTGCAGGAGTTGTGTTCTGCCTTGGAGGCGAAGGAGGAGCTGTATCAGGAGCTGCTAAACAAGGGTCACCAGCTGCTCATGATGACGCCCGAGGGTCCCGACAGCAACACAGAGCAGGACCTTGCCAACCTGAAGGAGAAATGGGAAGCCGTGCAGGGAAAGGTCGCTGAAAGAAAGGTATGGGAGTCAGTGAATGGCTTTTCACTGCTCTTAGCTTAATGATTCACCAGTGAGGTTCAGTGAGAGATCGCTGACATGCACTTGAGCCATGACTCCGTAGCTGAAAGCCTCTAATCCCAGTGCCGATAATGAATGGTGTAAGGACAGAGTGTTGGCAAGGACACACACAGGATGTGGTCGCACTGTAGATCACAGCAGGCGAGTTGCTGTTTGAGTCAGTGTAGAAAAACAACAGTGGTCTTGTCTCATATGTTGCCATAGTGAAAAGTTGACAAGTGCATTAGATAAATAGCAGAACTAAACTAAATTCTGAGCCAAAATAAAGACTCATCAGTCTAACTGTGTTATTCTTTTGGACGTTTTATTTATATGTTCTACTATTAGAACAACATTTTCTCACTTTTGTTGCTACAATAAATAAACATCAACACTTGACATGACAAAGAAATAAATCACCTCTCCCTTACCACTCTCACTCCAGATATGGAACTCCTCATTCTGGCTGTTTGAGTGTTTGCTGTAGCATTTTTGCCCCTGCTTCCTATTTACCTTGGTCCGGTTCCCGGGAATGTAAAGTCTGGTAAATCATAGAGCTGCACAAGAGTTGCAGCTGCTGGTCAAACTCTCTGCAATGTGACACTTCTCTGGTATAGTGAGTCAAACACAAACTCACTCAAATAATAGAATAAGTAAGTGACTTAAATTACAATTCCATATTTAGGACGACTCTCAACATGATTCACAATGATACTCATTGCTCTGGTCATGTTTGTAATGTCATTAACGCAGCATTTACTGGCATGTGATGAGCCTGTGCCAGTGGCCTCAGCTTAAGCAAACGGATGTTTTTCAGCAGTGGAGATGCTGTGGATGTTTCTCTCATTCAATTAAAAGCTCATCACTCCATTTCTGCTTCACCATCAGCCTCTCCAGAGATGTTAACTTCCTCTGTTTGGCACAATTGAAGCATAATTGTTTTTTTTCCCCTCTCTTCATCAAATGTTGTGGCAACCAGATGGTTTGTTTTCAGCATTGTATAGTGTGATGCAAGTTATAATGGTGCTCTGTTGAGAGATAAAATATAACAGGATTATTTCTATCACTGCACATGCCCCCCTGATAATGTGTTGTGCCTACAGGTGAAACTAGAAGAAGCCTTGACCCTGGCCACGGATTTCCACAACTCTCTGCAGGACTTCATCAACTGGCTGACCCAAGCGGAGCAGACGCTCAACATGGTTTCCCCCGCCTCCCTCATACTGGAGACCATCATGTTTCAGATTGATGAGCATAAGGTAATGTTTGTACAGAGAGGAAGGTTATACAGACTGTGAAGCAAAATGAAATGCTGATGACAAGAAATTTATTTTTAATTACTGTGCATGAAAAAAGGCCATTTCTGAGAAGTTGAAACATTTTCATCTAACTCTGCTTTTATTCAGCTTCGATAGTGTGTCATTTTTTTAAATCAGTGAAAGATTATAAATAATATCAGTATCACATACAAAATTTATGTTTACTAATTCACCATTCTGCTTCGCCAACAATGACTTAATGACTCCATCTGTTTTTTGTTGTTTCTTTTTTTCAAAACAAAGCTTATTAGCACATTCACATGAATTTCATGACCTCTACTTTCAGCTGAAAAGCTTGTTTCTCCTTTATGCCTGACCTAAACCTCTGTCCTCTCTGCACTGTGCTGTTTTTCTGTAGATGTTTGTGACAGAGGTGAACTCACACAGAGAGCACATCATTGAACTGGACAAGACAGGAACACATTTGAAGTATTTCAGCCAGAAACAGGATGTGGTCCTGATCAAGAACCTGCTGCTAAGCGTGCAAGGCCGCTGGGAGAAGCTGGTGCAGAGGTCTGTTGAGCGAGGTCGCCTGCTGGACGATGCAAGGAAGAGGGCCAAACAGGTACGGTTCTGTGCATATTTATCCTGGGTTTGAAACAGGCATTGTTTCACTGCTGTTAGGACTTTTTTATTATCACTGGAAAGCTCTGGAAATAGTATATTAAGCCTGTTTCATATTCTGTCTGCAGCTTGTTATAGCATCTTCATTAGCGTGGGCCTCTTATGTTCTTTGGGCCTGAAAACCTAATCATGTGAACATAAAACAGGACTCTGTAATAAATCAAGTGAAATCATACCTTTTTCAAAAAGCTTTATGCTGTGTTCTTTTCTTTATCCTTCATTAGTTCCATGAATCTTGGAATAAACTGATGGAGTGGTTGGATGAATCTGAGAAGACTCTGGACTCCGAGGTGGAAATTGCCAATGATCCAGACAAAATTAAGATGCAGCTGGCGCAGCACAAGGTGACTGAGCATCGTCTTCTCACGGTTTACTGGGAAAAGAATGAAAGTCAAAATAGCCATGGACCTTTGACAGCATCTACAGCTGAGTTTTATTCAGTTAACGGAAACAACGTCTGGATCCGAACCATTTTTTACAAGCCAGAATAACGAGACAGCTGTTTAACGAATCATATTTCAGTTTTTATTGTAATACATGAGAGTTGGAGGTAGATAATTTTAACAGTAAAAGCTATTTATAGGAATTACTGTATCTACCGAATGCATTACTCGTGCATTTGCTTGTATTACAGACTACCCGGTCCCTTTTGTTTTCTCTGCAATGTTATGTGGTGAGATTGTGCTAATCCTGTCATAATCCCGGGATGGACCGAATGTATTAGGGATGACCTTGCTTTTGGATACTTTTAATCTCTGTGGAGCAGTAGCTCTTGAGTTTTGACCCCCTTTTTTGTTTCCCTCACAGAATAGTGTCTTCTTAATCACAGAACATACACACACACACACACAGAGATTAGGATATTATGCCATGACATGCCAACAGTAGTAAGAAGAAAATCTCTTGAGAAGGTGCACTGTAACCATGTGCGTCCAAAGATGAAGACTCAGATACAGCAATCCTCTAAACGTAACTCTTGATTGTTCATTTTTTAAATACAGTAAAATTACTTTGCTGTTTTGGATATATGACTGAGCTGGGATGGGATTTCTGATCAAATGTTTCTACAATACAGGAGTTCCAGAAAGCTCTGGGGAGCAAACACTCAGTATACGACACCACTGCTCGGACAGGGCGGTCGCTGAAAGACAAGACCTCCCTTCAGGATGATAATCAGAAACTGGACGACATGCTGAGTGAACTGAGAGACAAATGGGACACTGTCTGCGGCAAGTCGGTAGAAAGGTACGTACACGTCTTCCCACGTTTGTTGCCGTATTTTATCCCACCAGACTATTTGCAGTATTTCTAAAGGCCTCTTCACTCACTGTGAATGATTTGTTCTCTCCTGCAGACAAAACAAGCTGGAGGAGGCCCTCTTGTTCTCCGGCCAGTTTACAGATGCTCTCCAGGCTCTTATTGACTGGCTGTACAGAGTGGAACCTCAGCTGGCCGAGGACCAGCCTGTACATGGAGACATAGACCTGGTTCTCAACCTAATAGACAACCACAAGGTAGAAAACACAGAACACCGAAACCCAACTTCAAAACCAAGGATATAAGTGTTCCTTGCTGTATTAATGCAGCCTTTTTCCTTTCATCACTGATTGTTTGTTATCACAATAGAAGACAGAGGACACTTAAACCACACCAGGGTTGGGCTATAAATTTAAACAACAAAAGGGCTGAGATGGCATTGTAGCACCTTTCCATTGAGAGCCTGCTCTTTGAAGTTTTCTGTCCTGCTAGAGTGTCTGAAAGACTGTTGCTATTATTTTTGCTAATTTCCTGTGTATTATTAATAATAACTGCTGATTAGTGTATTTTGTCATCTTTAAGTAAGATTAAATTATAAGTAGTAACATAGTTAATAATACTATATACTGTGAGGACTTTTTTTACTGCTTCTTGTCATAAGTACATCTAGGACAAAACTGACATTGTTTCTAATGTAACTTTTAATTTTGTTCAGGTAGTTTTGATATAACCTGATATCATATTCTATGGGCTCGTGTTTGACTGTGTCCTCCAATGATTGTCCAGGTTTTCCAGAAGGAGTTGGGAAAGAGGACAGTGAGCGTTCAGGCCCTCAAACGCTCAGCCAAGGAGCTGATCGAGAGCAGTCACGACGACTCGTCCTGGGTCAAAGTCCAGATGCAGGAGCTGAGCACCCGCTGGGAGACAGTGTGCAACCTCTCTGTGTCCAAACAGGCCCGGCTGGAGCAGGCCCTCTGTCAGGTGCTGCGGAGCCCCTACAGTTGTGAGATAGAAGCTAAACTGAGCCTATGAGTCTGACACTATCTGTTTTCTTTGCGCAGGCAGAGGAGTTTCACTCTACTGTTCATATCCTGCTAGAGTGGCTGGCTGAGGCAGAGCAGAGTTTGCGTTTCCATGGCAGCCTGCCTGATGATGAGGAGGCTCTGCGGGCGCTTATCGAACAACACAAGGCAAGCAACACAAATATTTATACTGTTTTATCTTAGTTTATATTTACATTTTATATTTTGACAGTTTTTGCTTGTTTTAGTAAAGCAGTGAAACATGCTGGCATTCTTATTCTTATTTAATTAAGTCTTTTGCTTGAGTAAACTCTGCCTCACTCCAATATTAAAACAGCCTTATGAGCAATGTGTTGTTTTTTATGTTTGCTGAATATAATCCAACTGCAAATCTAAACTTTTTTTTTCCATTTTAAGGAGTTCATGAAGAAACTGGAGGAAAAGCGAGTGGCTCTAAATAAAGCAACCAGTATGGGGGAGGCCATTCTGAGCATCTGCCATCCAGACTCTATCACAACCATCAAACACTGGAACACCATCATTAAAGCCAGGTTTGAAGAGGTCAGTTCACAGCTGCACGCCTGCATACTGTACATGCCTTTCTGCCCTGTCACACCCACAGGTATTACAAGGCATGTTTACTTACTTTGGCCTTTTTTACTCAAAGCAAATTGAGCTAAATTGGGGTTGCATCAGGAAGGAGGCACTGGTAGTGTGGATAGTTGACTGATGTAGCTTTAGTGTAACATTTCCACACATTTGTGATGCCATATGCCATGTGCCCCATCACACAAAAGGAATTGCTCTGTTTATTATGCGTAATGTTTGTAATGTTGCTGTTACAGGTGCAGGCTTGGGCCCGGCAGCATCAGCAGCGACTGGCCACGGCCCTCACTGAGCTGATAGCCACTCAGGAGTTGCTGGAGAATCTGCTGACATGGCTACAGTGGGCTGAGACCAACCTCAATGATAAGGACAAAGAGCAGCTGCCGCAGGAGATCGAAGAGGTCAAAAGCCTCATAGCAGAACATCAGGTAAAATTTTGATGAGCACCTTGTACAGAGAATGTACCCTAGCTATCTTTAATTAAAGTAGTTGACTAACCTTCAGAGCACATGATAAAAACAGGAAGCATGCTTGTTGCTATTCCCTGCAGGCGTTCATGGAGGAAATGACCAGGAAGCAACCAGATGTTGACAAAATCACCAAGACACACAAAAGGAAGGCTGCTGTGGAACCCCAAATCCAGTCTCAGATCCCTGTGCTTGACAAAGGAAGAGCTGGAAGTATGTATCCCACAAATACCCCTCATAGAGCGTGACCTGAGCCATCTGGCCAAGTGTTGAGTCACCACAGGGTGACGCGACATCCTCCTCTTGTGCCATTTTAGCACCTGGAATGATGTCATTGCTAAAGTATTCCTCCTGATTAGAGTCACTATGAAGGTTTTTGTCTTTCACTTGCAGGAAAACGGTCTCCCACACAAACGATGTATGCGTCAGCAACACAAGCTCCCATTGAAACCAAGAACCCCCGGGTCAACCTGCTGGTCACTAAGTGGCAGCACGTTTGGCTACTGGCTCTGGACAGGAGGAGGAAACTCAATGATGCCTTGGACAGACTGGAAGAGGTAATCCAGCACTCAGACCTGCTCTCAGAATTATTGCGAGCACGCTTTTTCTGTAAATTTGTGCTTTTCAGGATGTACATACCACCACATCATATCACCATATTTCTTCTGTGCAGCTGAAGGAATTTGCCAACTTTGACTTTGATGTGTGGCGGAAGCGCTACATGCGCTGGATGAACCATAAAAAGTCTCGTGTCATGGACTTCTTCCGCCGCATCGACAAAGATCAAGATGGCAAGGTGACCCGGCAAGAGTTCATAGAGGGCATTCTCTCCTCCAGTAAGTGACCATTATACAGAATCACAACTGAACACCATGCACCCCTGTCAGCAAAATGCTTATTTTTTTAACGCTTAATGGCTCATCAACAGAATTCCCTACCAGTCGTCTGGAGATGAGCGCTGTGGCAGACATATTTGACAGAGACGGTGACGGCTACATTGACTACTATGAGTTTGTGGCAGCTCTTCATCCCAACAAAGATGCTTACAAACCACTAACAGATGCAGACAAAATTGAAGATGAGGTAATATGAACTCTCCTGCCCTAAATTTCAAATCCTCACGTTTTTAGTATCATGTTTCAATAAAATGTTCTCTGTTTGTAGGTTACACGTCAAGTGGCAAAATGCAAATGTCCAAAACGATTCCAAGTGGAGCAAATTGGTGCCAACAAATACCGGGTAAGCAGATTTTTACCCGTCTAGCTTATTTAAAAGCCAAATCATTCATCTTTCCTATCAAATATACACATGATTATGAAATGTTTTAAAAACTAAAGTAACAGTTTTCATGGGAAGATCTGTGAAGGTAAGTGTTGAATAAGCTGAAAAATGTGTCAATCAAAGTTCTAACCTTTCCATGTTTTTATTGTTCTTCACATCACCAGTTCTACCTTGGAAACCAGGTACATATGAACGTCCTCTTCTGTTTTTATCTTTCTGTTCTGTACCTTATCAAGCCTTACGTCCTTTTTCATTTACCATGTTTGCTCTCCAATTAACACTCTCTGCCCAGATTCCTGGCTGATGTTTACAGACTGGAACTCAGAAGTAGAAATAAAGATCTGTGGCCATTTGATTTAATCCACATGGAACACTGGCCTAAGATGTGTTTTTTGCTCCAACAATTTATGGTAGCTGAATATGATCTGATCATGAAGTTTGATTTAAAATGACTAATGAAAGAAGCATTAAAGGCACCTGTGTATTTATTCTGATGACTTAAGTTTTTGTTTTGTTGAAAAAGAAGACAGTCCAGGTGAAAATTAGAATAGTAAATATTTATATATCTGCTTTTGAGTTTCAGAGAATACAATATTAATGTGCCAGTACCATTCCAGCCCATATTTTTTATTGGTCCACGGGCATAAATTCATCTGCTGGGCATTTTGGAAAATAATGCTTTCTGTGTGCTTGCCTTTGGCGCTTCAGTATCATGGGAATGATTTACCTCAACATTGGCTGACACACTTTTTTGTGTAACTGACACTGTTTATTAATTTATTTTCATAGCTGGGGCAACCTTGATGATTTCAATTAATACTTTACTTTTCATTTTACCTACTGAGTTAATATGTCTTGACAAATTGCATGTTGCAATGTAAAATTCATGACTGATACGGGTTCATATGCCACATGCTTTCTGTAGCTTGTTGGATTAAGATGAATAATGTTAGTGAGAGGGGATAGGGGCATTAGTGGTGGTATTATGAACTAGTTTGTATTGATGTATCACACAACATTGAATTGAAATAATTCTTTTGACAGTTTGGTCTGGTTCACTGCTTACATGACTCCTTAATCGGCGATGAGACAATAGCAAACAGGGAAAATCAAAATCTTACCCCCCACCTACACGTTGCAGTTTTGGAAAGCTGTATTCTGGTAAATGGTTATTCTTAAGATGTTTTCTTGTGCCTCTTTTTCCTCCAGATCATCCTCACCTTTAATGTATTTGATCACTAAAATCACCAGTGGCATTAAATCATTCTGATAATCATACAAGTGCAAGATTTCTTTAGCAGTTTAAGAGATATCATAAGATAATAGGCACTTAGTGATGAGTCATCAGTGTTTGGTCATGTCTGCGTGTCACACTGTGGTGGATTAGACAGAAATGACTTGAACCATTCCTCATGTTGTTCTCAGTGTGTCATTGATTGGAGCTAGCTGCATTGGATCTGCATCAGTGTCAATGCATCCTGAGCATTTGAGTTGTAGTTGTAGAAAGTGCAACAAAGTGCTGGATTGCAGGAGATTGCTGTTTGTCCGTTTGATCATGATGTGAAATTGTTTTGGTTTTTTTGACAGAAAGCATGCGGCCGTGATTGTGTGAATTATGTTTTTGTGCTAATGCCTCATGGTCATATCCAACTGGCTGACTTGTTCCTCGTGTCACCTCATAAAGCTTGAACCATTCACATCCATAACATGCTCAGTGTGCTTATGTTTGGTATGTGTGTAGATGGAAAGATGAAGGCAAATTATTATACGCTAGTGCCTCCTGGTGGTATAATAATGTGCCTTCAGTTAATGTGTTTTTTCACAGCTCAACCTGCAGAAACAGCAGCGAACTGAAGCCAGACACTGTCTGAAACAAACACGCAGAAATCACTGAAATAATTATATTACACAGATATTAAGGTAGACATTGATTGAAATAGCGTGATAGTGAAATATACAGTACAGTAGTTGAAATGAGCCATTGTCAGCTAATGATATTGAACCAGCAAATTATTGTCCGTATTCAAGGAAATGTATGATAAAGTGTAGAAAAAAATAAATAGCTTTAGTATAATGCATTCACATAAGTTAGGAAATTTGTAGGAATAAATTTGAATAACACACACAAACACACACTAATAAAGGAAACCAGTTGGATTGACCTTTGTGTAATTTGTGTCTTTGAGAATGAAAACTAAAAATTGATGTTGTGTCAAACTCTGTTTGTGAAACCTGTGCAACATGGAAAGGAAATCAGAATAAAGCATCTTTGATGGATGCATCATTTTTGCAAGTTAATGAGATTAATGAGGTTCTTGATTAAAGCAAAGTAATTCCACACGACATAATGGTAAATCAATTAAGTGGAGTAAATTTGATTCTCTACACCAGTCTGGTTTCCAGTGTTGTACAGCTTTTTGTCTGCAGTGAGAGAGTTCACACACACAGGTCAGTGTTTTAACACATCCCCTCTCTGTTTTCCCTCCCCCCTGCTGTAGTTTGGAGACTCTCAGCAGCTTCGTCTGGTACGCATTTTACGCAGCACTGTGATGGTGCGGGTGGGAGGAGGCTGGATGGCTCTGGATGAGTTCCTGGTGAAGAACGACCCCTGTCGAGGTGAGTTCAAATGTTCACCACAAGAAATCACGATGAGGTGCTGCCTGACGACAGTGAAAAATGTACATACCTCTACCTCTGTATTCACTTATGTTTTCTTTGAGCGCAGAAATGGTTTGGCCCATGGGAGACCATACAATACAATGACAAGATTATTGTAACAGTTCAGGCCATTAATTAATTTTGTACGTCTTTAGGAAGCTGAGGTCTCCATCAGTCTGACTTTGACTATACAATTTCTGATTTGCAAAAACATTTCTGTGTACTACCACTGTATCGATACTGAGTATAAAAGGATCAGTATTTTCTCAGGCTCCAGATCCATCAAAGGCTTTACAGAGCTTAAAAGTCTAATCCTCAGTTTAAATATGAGTAGCAGTAACCCTGTGACTGTCTTTTCTTTTTCCTCTTGATGTTTTGGAATCATGTCAGTGTTTATTTACTTTATTCTTATAGTCTGTTCTTGCTATCTTAACTCAATGCCTAGCTCTGAAAATTATCAGCATGAAAACTTCCTCTCCATGACCATGTCCAGTGCAAAACCTTTATGTGCTTATTTCTACTATCTTCTCTATTAATTATCAATTTCTTTTTTTCCCTGCTTTCCTACCCTCCTCCTGCTGAACAATGATATCATTTCTTCTAGTTCATCACCATGGGAGCAAAATGTTGCGCTCGGAATCAAACTCTTCAATTACTCAGTCTCCTATAGGTTGGCAAATCTCAAACTTTCTCACCTTGCTCCATGAACCCACCAGTGGTATGTGTGTCTGCACAGCCGAGTGTGTGCTGCTTGCGTTGGTCCTGGTGTGTACTACCGTAGCTGTGTGTGAGCGCTCATCACGAATGAATGGCATTCTCATACTATGAACCAGCTCCACTCACAAACCAACTGTCGTTCATCTCCGGGCTGGTTTTCATGCATGCAGTTGTTTATCAGAGTCACATCACCCACTGTCACCTTTGTTTGACACTTGACGCGCACAAATAGCTCGAGCCAGTTTTTCAGGTTTGCTTGACAATCAAACAAACACCATGTGAGACCATGTGAAATGTTCAAGAGATGTTTAGCTGACAATATAATCTCTAAAAATAAAACTGTCTGGCAATGTCAGTGGAGAACAATGATTAAGATGTCTGCACAGAACACACACAACAAAACTGAAACAGTATTAACTGCATCATTTACTTTGTTTGACAGTGTGGCTTAGTGATTAAAACTGCATGTAAGACTGGTGCAAAGTCTGTTTGGTTTATTTTGTGTAGTTTATGTTTTAATGATTTTGTAATTTTTCTGATTTGGGCAGTTGTAGTTGAGTGTTTAGTTGCAGTTTGATTTCTTTTCATTTTTCCAGTGGTCAGAGCAAACAAAGATGTGATGCTTGTTGAGAGGCAAAAAGTTTATTCCCCTACTGTTGTGGCAGTAATTGGAGTCTCTTTGACAGTATGAATGAGATGCGAAACTGCATGAGTCTTGTGTTTTCATTTATTATTCAATATTTTAACCCAAACTTTTATTTAAATTCATTTTAAATGATCTGCTTTTTTAAAAAGCCGACTGCCACATCATGGTAACACTTTATTTTACAGGATCTGTATTTTCCTAATAATCTATTTCAGAATTTTCCTGGAAATCACTGTCTAATGTGGCTCTAATTATAGGGAAAATAAAGACTGTGCCAAAATGTGAAATTTCTCCACAGCCAAGCACACAATTTAACATTTATTTAAAAGTGAAGTTTCTATTAGTAAATGAATAATGAAATAGTAATTTCCAGAAAACATCCCAGGAAATTATTGAGAAATTTTCAGGGACTTAAAGTGGAAAATAAAGTGTTAATTCACATCAACATAAACACAAAAATACCAATTAAAAATAATGATAGTTATATTTATGCTGCATGACTCATTTGGAGTGTGATTTTATAGCTAAAGGCAGGACCAACGTAGAGCTGCGAGAGAAGTTCATCCTCCCAGAAGGCACCACTCAGGTGATGGCGAGCTTCCGCTACCGAGGCCGGAGATCTCGGCCGTCGTCCAGAGGGGCTTCTCCCAACAGATCCACCTCCAGCCAGAGCTGTCCAGTCCCAGCACACCAAGCAGCGACCAGTACACCCAAGGTGAGAGGTTCCACCCTGCTGTGAGAGCTAGTTGGTGTGGGGTTGTTTGTCACACTTGAGATTGATCATTCCCCATTATGATTTTACTCTCATTTATCAGCTTATCTGTTTTGCATTATTTAATCACTTTCCTGTTTATTTTGTTTGTGTTTCTTCCATATAGTGTTTCTGGTAGCTTTTGATTTGTGAATCCATGTCTGTGTTTTTTGATTTGCCGTTGTTTCTCAGACTCCCCAACACATTACCCGCAATTATGATAAGCCCTGGCTTACAAACAGCAAACCCTCCACTCCTCTTAAATCATCAGACTCCTTTGGGAGCCAAGGTTCATCCTCAGAGGTATAGTCAAATAAAAGATGTGGAACGCTTCAGATTTACAACCCAAATGAAATCTACTGCATGTTTATGAAAACAGACAATAAAATCATGTAAACCTAAACTCATAGATGTAATATTTCTGATTTTAATGATTTCCATTTCATCTGAAACACAAAAACATAAACAAAACTTAAGAAGTATTTATCAGAGATTTCAGTTGGGTCTACAAGCTTTAATGTCTGTGATTACTAATGGGCTGGATATTTAATTCTCGCCTGACAAAAATATCTGCTTAATTTTAATGCCACTATAATATAAACTATTAAATCTGTGCATGTATGACTGTTTAATGATTTTTTTTCTCTTTTGGTTTAACGTAAAATTCAAATACTAACTGCTTCTAAAAGAAATGTCCCAGTTGTTGCAGAAATAAGCATTTTAAAAGGGCTTTTCATGAAATTTCAAACTAACTCAGTAACTGTTGTAGTGCTTTCGGGTACAACTTATTTCATTCTTCAGCTGATAAGGAAGGTTTTGTAAAACACTGTCCTTATACTGCACAGTTAACTGCAATTGATTACAAATGAAAGTAATTAAAGTTCTGTCTTTCACAGAGTACACCAGTCCAGGGCAGCAAATTACGACTTCCTGGGTACTTGTCAGGCAAAGGATTTCAGTCTGGTGAGGAGGGAACCTTGATCAACGCTGCTGTACTGAAAGCTCGAGCACAGACAATAGGTGGTGAGTATAGAGCAGAGACCCAAAACAGAGCTAAAAGGAGAGTGACTACTGGGCTGTCATTCATCAGGCAGCCAGAAACACGACTCCTAATAAATTATAATGTTGCTCCATGGCTGGATATGGAATTGTTTGCCATATCTGACCTAAAAGATAATAATCTGTCAGTGTTGTCCTCACAGCTTCCTCCAAAGGGGTCAGTTATCCTAGGTTCATTACTGTCAGTAGCCATTAATTACTGTTTTTGATTTTATGTTTTTAGACTCTAGAAAAAATTCCAGCCGACCTGGAAGTAAAGCTGGAAGCAGAGGGAGCAGTCGCAGAGGAAGTGACGCCTCTGACTTCGACATCTCGGACATCCAGTCGGTGTGCTCAGATGTGTCTGAGACAGTTGGTGAGTCCACCAGAGCGACACCACGCTCTGCATCCCGCCAACGTGGAGGAAAGCCCTCCAAGATCCCCACTCCGCAAAGAAGAACCACTCCCACAAGCAAACTGGCCAAGGGATCCAAGCGATAGTCAGTGGCCTTGAAAACAAACAACCCAGGAGCTAGTTGCACCCTAAACACATAACGGACACTGGAGATATCTAACTTAAAAGACTGCAAATGTGTTGAGTGTTATTTAAATTGTTGCGAAGATGTAAAATATTCTGTTGAGAGGCAATATGGTTTAATTTTACGTGAGAATGGAATGTTAATGGCCTTGTGTATTTGTTTTTATTGTATTTTATTTTTTGTGAAAAAATGTCAAATTGTTTTTATTGTATTTTATTTTATTGATGCAAAACCTGTAGAGGTTCGATGAACACTAGAAAACCTGGGAACGACTACATTGTACGGTTAGCTAACATTTCTACACACTAATGAAGGGCAACACGCAGCATAGCACTCTGAGAGTTACTGAATGTACTTTAATTTATGTTTGCTGATGTTTGGAGTAGATGGTGCATTATGGTACCATTTGAGGCATTGCAATTATCTATTTAAGTGCTATGATATACTGCCAACATGCATTTAAAGGGCAATGCAATATACTACAATAAACCCCTGTACGCACTGCAGAAACCTTTGAAAACACTATTTAAGACAAGTAGCAGAAACCTCGTAATCATGAAGCTTTCAAGTCCTGTTTGTTTGTCAGCAGCTGCAGCCCCTGTTTTGTTTCACCACTTCACAGCAGTGTGCGCATTGACCTTAACGAGGTGCCACTCTATGTAGACATTGTCGTGTGCATCCATGTCAATGTATTGTTAATTTCGGTAGAGCTGAAATTGTTACTGTAACATTACTTTGTAATAAACCTGCTTGCAGAAAGCCACCAGAAACTGGTGTGAACCACAGAGTCCCCTCTGCGTTGCTTGTTTTAGTTACTTTTGCAGCGATGGCAGCATCGGTCAGTCCACCACTTTGAACCAGACTGAAATATCTTAAAAATCACTGAATGGATCACTTTAACATTTTGTACAGGTGTTTGTGGTTTCCAAAAGATGAGTCCTACTGGCTTTGATGATCAACTGACATTGGATCTGATGTTGGCACTAGGGGTTCAGTGCCAACATCAGGTCAAAATTTTAAAGCTGGAGTGCATATAAATGATCGTCCATTACATTTAAGGTCTTGTCAGACTAATTCACACAATGCTGATTGAGCCTATTGGTGCCAGGTAAACCTTTCTATATTTCACAGTATACGGCAGTTTTAAATCTGGTGTCTGTGGCGACATTCCCACACTGGTGTGTGGTAGTGATGTGTTTTATGTCAACCAGCAGTTATTAGAAGCATAGTGAGAGAGATGAGCATCCAAGAAAAGTTTCTGATGCTCCACATATTTAAAAACCTCTGCATTCAGAGGAAGGATTACAGTCTGAAAAAGAAAGTGATTAACAGTGAGGACAAACAGGGATTATCATTACTGTCACTGCCAGAAGGGGAAGACAAAAGTTATGCACTGCGGATTTAACATCCAATGAAATGCTCAAATATCTATACTTAATGGTTTGGCACCAAATTTTGTACAGACATGCATGGTTCCCATCTGAAGCCTAATGACCCCTTAACCTTTCATATAACACCATCATCAGGTCAGATTCAGCAGTAGTTTGTGTTCATCTCTAATTAGCAAATGTTAGCATGCTAAAATGGTGAATATGGTAAACATCTGCCAAGCATCAGAATGTTAGCATTGTTACTGTGAACAGGTTAACACACTGATGTTAGTATTTAGCTTAAGTGCAGCCTCACAGAGCTGCTGTGTCTGTAAACTCTTCTCCTTTCCTCATCTCTGTCCATGTCTCAGTCTCCCACATCTCTCTCTTTAATGCTGCTGAACTAAAATAATTCAGTGGGCATGAAAGGCCAAGACACGGGTTTAAAAGAGTGGAAAACAATTATTGGGTAATTGGTCTATTAAGCCGGTTACTCTCATCTCTTACAAAACCAAATTAGCAAAGTTAGGGACACTTGTTTGATAAATAACAACACTTAAAAAACAGTTTTTATTTTCTATTTGTATCCACATATTGAGGTTGTTATCTACTCTTCCCGCAATTTCCCTATAGCCTAGATCCAGTGTGGTGGTTTAGATTGAAGGTGCGGTTTGCCCTGGGTGGAATGTTTGCAGAGCATCTTGTGTTTAGCTGTGACATACTACATCTTTCTCTGAGTGAGACAGATGGTAAAACATCTTGAATGAACATACACTAAAACTGTGTGACTCTTTTTTAAAGTAAGTAGTTTCTTCATTAGTCTTATGTCATATAAAAACTATGCACAGTAAAATATCACTTTTTTGGCAGCTACAGTGAACAAAACTTAAAGTATAGGCTTATTCTTCAGTATTTCTGCTATTTTCTCCTGGTAACAGCTTTAACCCACATAAAGGCCCTGGTGTGTTCACCTACATTTCCTTCATATGATGACTCAGTTTTCTGGACTGTGTTATCTAGGTGTAACTGGCCTATGAGAAGAGACGGATCCCCTGGGGACCAAAGGTGGAGTGGAGCTCAGGGGCCAGGCTCCTCTGAGATCCAGAGCGAGAGTTTGAATGGTCCTCCTGTTCAGCTCAAACACTGGCCCAGGGATGGCACTTTAGAGCGGAATATATCCTCACACCAGGAACTGGAAAAGATCCATCTGCAGGAGCCCTGGGATTGACTTTTTCAAGAATATGTGAGTAATTCTCATATTATCTGCAATATATCTTTTTTTAAATAAGTCAAGGTATTGGGAAATTATATATATTGTGGTTGTCTATGATATCAGGCTGCTAATCAAACAGAGGATGGGTTTGTGTAATTGTGTCCTTTAATTTGGTGAAACTTGGGAATGTTTGCATGGACAAAACAATTGAAGAGATAGAGCTTTTGATATTGCCTTTGTAGATTTGAAGTTTTTATAGGAAGATAACTGCAAGAAAGAAATTCAAATATTTGATATTCAAAATGAGTAAAAGGGAAAATTTCACTGGCTTTGATTTGATCTTCTTTTTTTTTTTTCTTTTCTATATTCTCTCTAAATCTTTTATGCATACAGTCGAAATGTACAGTCTTGGAACACAACCGAGTGAGCTGTACTACTAAACTACTTTATACTTATATAAGACTTTATATAAGAATGAGTCTGATTTATTGAATCACTGATTTATTTAATTGCTGTACTGCAGGCACTTGTAGCTCCTGACTTCCAGAATTTGAAAATGCCGGCCTACAAAGATATGCTGGTGTTTGCAGCACTCTTTGTCATCTTGGGATTGGCCCATTGTCAAAAATTGCCAAGTAAGTTTGAATGTTTTCATACTTAACTGAGGACTGCAGTATTTTTCCTGCTACATAGAAATTACACTTAACACTAGGTCATCACACATACAATATGCTGGTTCTGTATAGTTGCCTACAGGTGGATGTGTATAATGTGCTGCCACTTCCCTTGCAAGAACACTGCTGTTAAAGATTTTTCTGTTATGTCATATAAATTAACCTTTACTTCAGTTTTTCTGGGTTGAACTTGTACTCCAGCATTATGACCTGTAGATGTCACTGTTTGTCAGTTCACAGTCCATTATTTACTATCACAGCAGGCAACCTGCTCAAGTCTCATATTTCCTGCTCTCACTGCCTATGTAGACACTCAGGGGTCAGAGGGTCATGCTGGGGTTAAATTGTGTGCATGAACCTTTGAAGCCTTGCAACAGAGTCTCCCTGTTACCATAAAAAATCAGTCAATACATGTTTTTTTTCTACCTGTGGTGTCCTGCACACAGATGAGGATGTCTGTCAGCAGAAACAGAATGTGTATTGTTGGCCTTTTGACTTCAGTGTCAGAGACAGCAGGTGATTTAATAGAAAAGAATCTCTCTGCACACTGAAATCAAAGGAACAGTTTGTTAACATGCTCCAGTGGCAGGTATTAAGTTTTTCATTATTGAGGAGTAGATATTCTGAGTTATTTTCCACTCGAGTCTGAACATTTGTAATCAGAATCTTTCATCCACATGTTTTAACCTCACAGGAAACACTGCAGGCATGCTGATCTCATTCAAACTGCAGCACAAAGCATCCAGTGTTTAGAATTCAGTAGCCAAATCTACCCATAAAGGAAAATAAACAGCCTCTTCATGTTAATGGGTTTAATAAATTACCTCATCGTACATTCGTGAAGTGATGGCACTATTAATGACAATGATTAATGCAACTATTTAAAAAATCAGTGATATCAGCGCTGACATAAGATTTAGAGGTAGGCCAGCACCCTTGATGGTGAATCACTGTGATGTCAGACTAAGCTCAGTGTTTGTGCTGTGAGGTTTTGATCTCCTGGAGGAGTTTCGTGTGCCTGAGTCGAGAGGAGTGAAGAGGGTGGATGGCTCTCAACCAGAGGCAGTGGCCTACCGCGTCAACCCCTCCATCCATCTACGGAAGACCATGAGGTACAGTGTTAGAGTAACTGAAAATCTCATTTTTGCATACTTTCAGTGTTGCACTGAGCTATAAGTGTACTCCATGGTCTGTCAGTATACCGTGGCATCACTGTCAGGTATGGTTACAGGTGCAATTAAGCACACCGAAACACACTCATTAGTGGTGCTGTGTGTGGTCAGAGGTGAGACAGACATTAAAGTTTCAACCTTTCGAGCCTTGTGTCAAGTTACTCTTTAAAGGGCAACTTAACACCAGGTTGAAAAGCAGTGTTGCACCTGTAACCTCACCCAGCAATTATGTCACACGGTCCACCTGTACATCACTGTAGCATGGTTGAGTTAAAGTTAAAGCCCTGGAGTTGAACAAAAATAAGATTTTTAGTTGGTATTAAGTTGTTATTTAATGTTATCATTTGTGAGCTTTGATAGCAAGTCCAAATGTACATGGTGCATATTTTGAAACTAAGAAAAATAGCATTAACACTTAAATAGTGTAAAAATAATTCTTCATTTTAATAGCCTATTTTAGTTCTCTTAAAAGTGCACAGATTTTTGGCCTCACTAGCTGCCTCGCTCTGTTGGCATGTTGATCTGTGCACTATGTTGAAAGCACAATATCTTACACCTGTTAAACATCAACATGTTAGCGCTGTGAGCATGTTTGCATGCTGATGTTAGCATTTAGCTCAAAGCACCACTGTGCCTAGTTACAGCCTAACATAGCTGCTAGCATGGCTGTAGGGTCACTCAGTCTTGTTTTTCCTTGAACTCTGTTTCCCAGACAATGAATGCAAGGTTTAGTGCTTTTAGCACTTTGTTCAACATAGAGTGGTAGTCTGCTAAGCATTTTCACAAAAAAGTTACAAACAAATGTGGATACTGAAACTAGTCCCAACTCATATGCTAATGTAGGCTTTAAGCATAAAGTTAAAGTCTGTCTGTTTCAACTTTTGCACATTCTTCTAAAATAAAACCCTTATGTTCCTATAAAAGACCTTAATTGTTGTTTTGTGAAGAAAGCAGCCTCTGTATAATGTTATACAGCTTTCTAAATCCCACTGTCATCACCACAGTGATGTGTATCCCGATGGACTTCCCTCCGACTACTCAGTCATTGCAACATTTAAGGTGACCAAGGACACTGCCAAGAAATCCTGGAACTTGTGGCAGGTCAGCGACCCTGAGGGGCGAGACCAAGTTGGCCTGCGTTTCCAAGGTGACACGCGCTCTTTAGACTTCTTCTACACCAGCCCCCATGGGAGCCAGATGCTGAGGACCTTCCATGGTGTGGAAAAATTGTTTGATGGAGAGTGGCACAAGTTGGCGCTGAGTGTTAAAGGCAGGCAGGTGAAGCTGCTGATAGACTGTGAAGAGGTCAGCGTGGAGTCCATTGACGAGTCAAGGCCAGTCATCCGCCGAGGGTACACCTCCATCGTCAAGCGTGCGGCAGGAGATCGTTCTGTGTCTGTATGTTGACAGCTTGGATTTCTTCATATCTAAAGATATATTTCAACTTCCCTTGATTTGGATTACAACTTTCATTTCTCTAATTATCTTCTCTCTCTTTCCAGGTGGACCTCCAGCAGATGGATGTGTCATGTGACCCAGAGCAGGCTTACTCAGAAGGCTGCTGTGAACTCTCCAGTGTGGTGAGTCACCTATGATTCATGACCTCTGTTACAGATGTGTGTAGAGTTACAAAATCAGTCTCTTTATGTGTACATGGCAGTGTGGGGGATATGCAGAGATCGGTCTAACAGCTGGAAGAGCATCTTGCAAATGTATGCACGGACAACCAGGCATTCAGGGACGTCCCGGGCCAAAGGTGAATGTACCTGCATGGTGAAAGTTGGCAAAATGCACTGATAAGACAAGTTGAGTCTGTGCTGACATTTTTTTTTATTCCTCTTCAGGGTCACAGAGGTCTTCCAGGAGAACCTGGAGACCCAGGAAGACAAGGAAACTGGGTAAATAATTGCACAGTCTCAGTCATTAAAATCTCAAACTTTAAGTCACAATGGATGCATGTTCTGGTGTGTTTACTCTGTGTATAGCATGAGCAGCACCCACTTCCTCTAGCTGGACGATAAAGAGTTAAACTGAATTGTGACACTGTAAAACTTTCATTTGTGAGACAGCAGTGAAGCTGCGGAAAATGGCAACAGAAGTACAACTGAGACACGACAGGATGGAAACAAATCTGGAAGCAGAAGCACTTAGCGATAGTAAACACAGGGGCTCCTTTCATAGTTTGAAAACTCATATCCGCTTCGCAAAAGATTTAGGGAGGAGGCCAAGATATACATGAAGCAATACGGAAGTGACAGTAAAGTTGTTTTTGTAGTTCTGAAATAGCCATTTGCATCTTAAAACATGGGATCTGCTGGTTTAGAATATAGGATTTAATTCAAACTGGCCAAAGATCACAGGATTTGTAATGGCTTTACTTTTCCATTTGGAAGAGACTGAGCCAAAAGTAATGAATCCCACACACACAGGAAAACCAGGCAGTTGAGCAATAACTGTACCCTCCAAGTGTCTGGTAATGAGTGGCATTAGTCTGCTTAACTATGGTGTGGGATTTGTCAGATGTTTTGTTCCTGAAATGTTTTTATTTTTGTGGATAAGGCTAATTAATTCACCACAGGAAGACCCAATTGTGAAAGAGAGGAAGGGTTTGGGAAAATGATAATGAACAAAGTATTCTGCTGCAGGAGCCAATTACACAGGGATCAGTGAATGAACAAATACACTCACAGTGGTATCCTTCAGGGAGCCGCAGACGTGATTATTTCCACTTTAAATTTATGACTTGTTAATCTCTTTGATGCTTAGCAGTTGCTGTTATGTTGGAGCAGATTTGAGTCTTTCAGAAACAGTCCGGAGAACATGTGTTTAAAGGAGGAAGGGTTTTTTTTAATGCATGTGTGATGGTTTGGTATTTAACATGCCCTTTGCACTCAAGGAAATCCCCCATGCTGCCTGAGCACACACAAATGTTCTCCCTCAGAGCAACGTACATTCAGAGCACATTTCCCAAGCTGTGCATGCTACATATTCATGCCCTGAACTGCAGCTGTAGCTCATCTGGGAATAAACATCTGTCTTGTGTAACTTGTTAGAGTTTTGACCTCCTGCCAGCTTGTGAATCACAGAGCCCCAACATGTTTATCTCCTCCCCTGCTGGCATCTGAGGAGGGCATTTCCTGGCACACATATATGAACCGTCCATCTAAGGTGGTGGGTGGTCCTTTTCTTTTCGGGGCTATACCCGCCTTAGAAGCGTTGTAAAGTTCATGGTCATGCCTCTCGCCATACTGTCGGCCATCTCTGAGTTTAGCCTACGCCCAGCTGACTCTGCTTAAAAACAGCGTTAGGTGAGATGGTCAAATAAACTGACAACACAAAGGCATCCTGGCCTTGTTTAATCTGTTTGTTGACTCAGTGAAATACAGCCAACTGGAAAACACTCGTCCCTCTACTATGGAGGAAGTCAGCATCTGTGCAAACATTACTGGTCCATTTTGTTGTATTAATGACTAATGTTTCCTAAATCCTGCTGAAAAGGCTGGAATATATTTTCCACTAATGTGGCTGATGGGAGGGAGACTGAAATTTATAGCATTTTCACTTTAAGATGAAATTATCATAATTTTGTCTCTCTCTCTTTTTTTTTTACATCTTATGTTGAAAGAATTGTGTGATAGTTTGGGAGTGCACATACTGACTTTCTTGCGAGTTAAATGGAGAGTTAAAGAGTTAAATGGGAAAATCGATACCACTCTTATGTTTGAGTGTTAAATAGGAAGCTACAGGACATGGTTATCTTAGAATAAAAAAGCTTTTTAGGTTACAGCCATCAGATGGTTAGCTTAGCTAGGAACAAAGGGGGAAACAGCTAGCCTGGACCTCTATAAAAGTAAGAGTAGTTCTTTTTTTGTCTGCCTAGACATATTGGAATGATTAGTTATTGCGTAACATCAATTTATGGTTTTACAGGAGGTTATGTGCTGAACTTTTTCAGCTGACTTCCTGCAGTCTTGTCACCATCATTTTTTACTGTTATACTTCAGAGTTTATACAGCTTAAACAAATGAGATATAACATGTTAATTAGCTTAGAGGTTCTCGAAGCTGGATTTTGTTGCCTTTGGACAGAGCCAAATGAGCTGGTCCCCCACTTCCAGTCTTTGTGCTACGCAAAGCTAACCTTTCCTGATCTGAGCTTCATATTTACCATGCAGACAAGATGCCTCATCTAAGTTTTGGAAAGTTAATTAGTTTATGTGGAATCATTACTTTACAGCTATTTTTTTCTCTTTATACCGTGTCCGTCTCGCCATGCTGTCTGCAGAAAAATCAGCAGTTACTTTCTAAATGTTTATTTAAGGAGCAAAAGCAGTCATGACCGAACAGTTTCTCTGTCTGATGGATCCAACGTTTAATCTCTCAGAAGTTATTAGTGACTTTTTCTTTCAGTGGAAATGGTCACATTTTACGCTCTATTTCACAAGCTGGTCAAATCACAAACAACTAGCTTAAGCTTAAGTCTTGCCTGTGATTAAGTCCAACATGTCTTGCAGGGGATCAGGGGAAACACGGGAGACTATGGCAACATTGGCGAGACAGGCCCAAAGGTAAAATCAGCGTTTATGTGCTCCTGTCAGAGCTTACACTTCAGTTTGGCGTGCTCTCACAATGCATTAATGAAACTTTGCACGTAATGTCCTCAGGGTGAAAAAGGAATCAAAGGCGAGAAAGGAATGAGAGGACTCTGGGGCCAAGCGGTAATTTATCTCACTCTCAGATTTATCATTTTCTTAACCCTGAAATGTGTATTAATGAGATATTGTCTTAACAGGGAGACAGAGGTCCTAAGGGGCTGAAAGGATTAAAAGGGGCAGCAGGCTTCAAGGTAAACATCCCCACTGGGTTCAGGCTTTAATTGGACCTGTTTAATTAGGCATCCAGTTAATTAAGTTACAAACCTTATACTGGGTTCCTGCACAGTTTACTGTTAAAGTTTTATAACTTTAAAGACAACAATTTCAACATTTTGACTGCAATTACAGGGAGTTCGTGGACCACCTGGAGATATTGGAGAGACTGGGAAAGCAGGAGAAGTTGTAAGTTAACCTTTCAGACTCAGTGGTGAGCCCTTTTGCAAGTGATTATGTAATTACTGTATTACTGAAATTTTGGTTTCCTTGAAGGGCAGCAAAGGTGAAAGAGGATTTGAAGGGATTCCCGGGTTTCAAGGAGTTAAGGTACTCATATTTCCTCCTTTCTCTGTCTTCATTTTATCATCAATATTGTAATTTAACTCCACCATGCTTTTCTTTTTAGGGAGCAAAAGGGACTGCTGGGGTAAAGGGGCGTTCTGGGCCCAGAGGAAAACAGGTGGGTGGTTGTGGGATTCCCTGTTCCATAATCCATAATTGGACACTCTTAATTCTGTGTCTACTACCTTCAAAATCCCCTCATGTGAGCATGGAGAGCCAGTAAATCATTTTTAATGTGGTAAAACACTGGAATACAGCTATGTTTTTGGCTTTTGTGCCGTCTCCATAAACAATGTTAGTTTTTGTGGCTGGATTTTGGCTGAGATCTGAGGGCCTGAACTATATCAACATAAGCTTGTGAGTCACTGAGAGAAGAGCCCCTACCGCAACAATAACCTACTCTATTATATATGATTGAAGGCTCCCTGGTTAGCCATGTTTTCAATTGAATAAAAGGTGTTGCGTATGTATAATGTAAAATCTAAACTTCTGTTGCCTCCAATGATAATTTGGCAGGGAATTGTGGGAGATCCTGGAGAGAGGGGAGCTGCTGGAGAGAAGGGGAAGCCTGTATGTATTCAATATAATTACAATGACATGAACATTATGTATTTCTTTTGATTTTGTTTGTTCTACAAACACCACAAAGATTTCAAAACACATTATTTTGAATTTTGATGGATACTTTTTTGTCTGAACACTAGGGGACCTCAGGACCTACTGGCAGAGCTGGCACGATCGGACCAAAGGTAGTTTGCTGCCAACACACCCAGCTCCTCACACCTGTTTCTCACTTACACTCCCAAAATAATTTGGCTATTTTATAATAACAATAGTGTCTCCTTAGGGCATAATTGGAGATCCGGGCTTACCTGGCAGAGAGGGCGATCCAGGAATAGAGGTATTATATTCTGCTGATAAGGATTCTTTTGAATTTTGGAAGCAGTGTACTTGTGTTATTATAAGTGTCATCCCTTCCTCACAGGCTTATCAAGGACCACAAGGTCTTAGTGGGAAACTTGGACAAGTTGGAACAAAGGTAACTCACTCATCTCATTTCGTTTTGTAAATAAACGTAAAAATGAGTTGTTCTTGGCAGATGAATTTGTTCCCATTTGTGTCTTATACAGGGGGAGAAAGGCACCCTGGGGCCAGCAGGAGAAATGGGCCCCCAAGGCCGTACTGTAAGTCTGTTTTTCAGGCATTTCAATCACAGATGACAAGCACATAATGCATTTTGTATTTAAAGTAGTTTGCCATCTTAAAGGAAAACGACAAAGAATAAAGCAGCCCCTTAGGTTGGTTTAATAAATGTTTTATTCCCAAGGGCCCAAGAGGTTACAAGGGTTCTGCAGGAAAGCCAGGAAGACCTGGATTTATTGGCCCACCTGGACCCACTGTAAGTGCTCCAGATGAATTTTCTAAACTCCTCCAAACACTAGTTCATTTTCTACAAGCCATTAAACCATGTCATCTCTTCACAGGGACACGTGGGTGTGCCTGGAAAACAAGGGCCCAAGGTAATACATGCTCATCCATTATCCATTAGATAAAAAATGAAGGCAAAATTACTGTTTAATGGCACAATTACTGTAACTATTCAAGGATTATTTACTGGGTCAATAGGCCACATAAAATTTTGGATTTGCAGATGGGTTCTCTTTTTGAAACCAGGTTTTATCACTAGACATTTGGAACTTTATTTTAGGAAACAGTTACAGGTCAAATGTGATACTAGTCAGCCGTCATAATATTACCAAAACCATTCCTTTGAGCACCATATTGTCAACCAGCTTCATCTGTGGCCAAACTTATAATAAACCACTGTGAGGAGGCAAAACAAGGACAATTCAATAATTTAGTTCAGAGGCTGACCTTCAGGCCATGTTGGCTCAGTTATTCCTATTCTCCCCATCTGGACAGGAGGTCTCAACTTGTGCTGAACTCCCCCTCAGGACCTGTTCTTGGTGTTTACTGAATGTTCCATGCTGATTAAAGAGGCAGATATTTCTGCAGAAACCACTTTTCAGCTGTTTATGTTTTTGTGGCATGCTGTAGAACAAAAAATCTTTTGGAGTAGAATGCTGGCACCGGTCTGTTGACTGGTCTACATTATTATAAACTCTGAGATATTTAATATAGGAGTGATTGTAAAAAAGTGGAATGGCAGTGACAAGTAGTACAGATCATGTATCACATATACCTACTGAAAAATTGGCTTGATTCCTGATTCTTATAAATTCCACACCAAGCTGCCAACTCACAGCAGGTGTAGTATTAAAGTGTGGTCCTGTGTCCAGTGACCGGTGTAGACAACCCAAGATAATGTAAGAGGAGTGTTTGATTTGCTTAACACAGAGTGGACAACAATGTGACTTGAATACACCCAAGGACTTGACTGATACTGTAACATCCCACTCAAATCAGAGAAACATTACTTAAACACAAGTCCTCAGAGTGAAAGTGGTAATAAGATATTAAAGGAGTTCCTGACTCATAAAAACAACTGAGAATTCACCTGTTGTAGGCTTGAAAGGCAGCTCTGAAAATTTGTTAGGGAGGTGGTGAAGGATCAGCTTGTAATCACCCTGGATTTCTGACAATTACAATCAGCACTGACACAAACTCACTGCAGAAAAAAGCATCAAAAGATGCATAGATAAAATATAACACACAATGACACAATAGACCCAACATTCATTTGATAGATACTCTAGTTCACCAGTGAATGAAAATTGTGTCTATTCATAGCGTGGCACACCTGTGAAATCTTGATATAGCACATATTTGCAGTTGTCTCAATACTATTTATGTTTCATCTGCCTTGTGCAGGGTGACACAGGAATCCAGGGAATCCAAGGAGTTAAAGGTGCACAGGTACTGCCCTAAATATTTCATCATCTCTGTTCGTAACCATGTCCTCTTCCTGTTTTTTTTTTATAACTTATATTTTTTTTTATAATTTTGTTCTTTTTTTAAAGGGAGAAAAAGGAATTAAGGGCCCAAAAGGAAGGGTGAGCTGTATTTTTTTGTATTTTTGTGAATTGTATTTTTTCAAAGTAAAACATGGTATCACTAACAGTGATAATAACACATGCTACCACTTAAAAGTCTATTTAACTGATATAATTAAAAGATAACTTGTTGGTTGTGATGAATCGGGTCACTGAAGAGAGCAATCATGCAGGTTTGTGTTTCCTAATACTATGATATTCCTGCCAGACTATCAATACTTTATTGGTTAAAAGAATTCTACATTTTTCACATTCTCTGTTTGCAAAGTGAATTGTCTGAAAAAATCTAATATCAAATCCATCAGATAACATTCCAAACATATTTTAGGCATCTGTTGATGTGATACTAACACCCACAATCGCACCAAAATGAATCTTGCACATATTTCAAGTGTTCTAAATCAGGTTGGATTTTTTACATGAACATCTGTAGTTTGTCTACACATTCAGGTATCATACTTCCACTGCATTTTGCATGTTCACTGATATTTATTTTTATTGCTGAGATTCTGTTGCTTGCTACTTTGCTTGACCTTGACACGGTCCTGTTAGTTACTGTGTTTTATTAATACTGTATTCATCTTAAGTTGTTACATGACGTTTGTATCCATTGAAAACTGACTTCTCACATATTCAGATGGTTGCTTTGGCTGTGTCCAGAATCCAGTTCTGCTGATGTTGTTAACCTGCTCTGTAGGTTGGAGACAGGGGGGAGCAGGGTCCCCAGGGAGGACGGGGGAAGCGCGGCCCAGCAGGCCCACCTGGACGTTCAGGTCCTGTAGGAGTCAAGGGGGTACGAGGTGAAGGAGGACCAGATGGATTTCAGGGGCCCCCAGGTCCACCAGTAAGTAAAATACAAGACTCTGAAACTTTGATTCGACAAACATTACAATGCTGAGCACAGAGTGGTAGTTTATGCAATCATGATGAAAAGCACAGCTCTTCAGTCTCTGCTATAACTTCATCTATCTATGAATGATGGCAGAGAAACAGCAGAGTAATCATTTGCACTCATAGTTACACTGACTGGCACACACACCGTGTTTTGTAACAACTTTAGTGTCAAGAACACATTTAAACAGTCTCTCATTAGCCTGTAGTTAGTAGTGACTCGCAGCAAGGGTTTCATTTAGTGTGGCTATAAATCCATAATGAACCTCAGGAAATATTGCTGGCTTTATTTGTTCGCTGCATTTCCTCTGAGAGGCAGCTGCTGCTTCAGCATGCCCTGTCCCATAATATTCCATAATACATGTCCCATACTTGGGTCACCTCCAGTGATGGATGTGGTAATGATTTGTCACACAGGGTCCGACCCTCCCTGCTCAACATGTGATCGAGGTTTGTAAGAAAGTGGTGCTGGAACAGATGTCCACCTTTGCCAACTCAGTGAAGAGGACGTGTGCTGCAGTTTGTCCTCTTTATGGGGATGTGCCCATGGGTGCCCCTGGTCCCCGCGGACAGAAGGGACCTCCCGGACCTCCTGTGAGTTTTTGCAGTTTTAGTGTTCATTATTTAAGGCTAGTCAGCCTGCACAGACATTGTAGGGACCTTGTTGTTTTTTTAAATGATTGCTTTATCACCTCACCTCCTGCAGACCTTCAGCAGAGACACACTGCTGGAGCGCAGTACATTCTCTATACATTGTTAGTTTTTGTCTCTCTGGCTGAGTAAAATGCAAACACATTGCAAGGTCTGGACTGGACTAAAAGAGCTGAAGTATTTGGCAGAAAAGCTTGGAATGAAAACATTACGATTTTCCACGTCTCCATGAGGACAAATAAGGAGTCACAGACTAGACACTTGGTCTGTGTTGAATGGTTTTTGGAGAGTATCAAGGCTGTCCTTGGATTGGAAAGCCTTTTCCACATTATTATACAGTGTAGAACCGATTCATGTTCCACAACTTCTTTAATCACAAGGACTCTCAGGCTGATAAATGCTCTTGAAGCCATTACTATATAAAAATATTCCACTATATTAGATTATGGCTGTTAAGCCTCATGTTGTGGCATCTAAAGCCAAACCAATAATAGTGATGTCCCATTGTTGTTGAACGTTTTCCCAACACAGTATTGAAGGATCACCTAAAAAAACTTTTTTTACAGAGCTGGTCAAAGGTGAATGGAACCTTGATTCATGACTTGAACAGTGCACCTGAGAAGAAAAAAAATTCTGCAAAGTTTATACTGAAAACACACAAAAGATTAATGGTGTATTTTCCTATTGATGATGTTGTCAGGGTGACCCTGGTAATGATGGTGTTGACGGAGAAATGGGCCCACCGGGATTCTATGGAGAAGCCGGAGAACTGGGACGAAAGGGAGAAACAGGTGTGAAAAACAAACCTGACAGAACATATTTATGAATATAATTAACAACAAACCTATAATTCACCAGTGCTTGTTTTAGAGACAAAGTACCAGGGGTGGAAAAACAATTCTGATCCTTTACTCTAACCTGCCTTAACTGATCTTTTTAGGCAGGACAACGAGCTATAAACACATCACTAACATATTATCACCTTATAAAACTGATATGCCGAAACATGCTGGCAAACACAGACATGGAGCAAAATGAAATTCATTTTGAGTTGTGTTGTTTCTGGCTACCCAGAAAGTTAAAAGAGGCACACTGCTGATTTTATATGTCATGATCAGTTTACTGACTTACTCACCTGTGGTTATGGGAAGTACTACACAGCCTGTGAAAATAGTCATACAATAGTCATGTGGCCCTTTGTCAAGTCTGAGAAAAATAACCCTAGTGATGTCATGGTGATGTCACCAGGGGTTATCGCGGCCTGTGCTTAGACATGGACTGGCAGGCAGTGAGGGTCTAACAGAAGATGCTGTTGTGCTTTCCGCAGACTTTTGGAGCTGGACTAGTAGCAGGGACTAACAGTCAGGATATGTTGGCTTTTGCTGCATCAACTTGGACCATTAAATTTGAAATCTGTCTGTCACAGGTCCCCCAACTTTATGGAAGTACAATATTAAAGTACTGTTGTGGAGTTAAATCTACAACAACGCCTCATATTATATGAACACATCATGTTTTGTTCGCAAGATCACCAAAGAAACATAAAAGTACAATACTCCCCCCTACAATAAAGTGAAGCAAAAATGTGAATATGCAATTAAGATACTTTCCAGCACTGCAAAGAACACATGTGACTTCCTTTAATCATGAACCACACTGTATGAAACTGCTGAATCAAATACTATATAGCAGCATAGTAAAACCTGTAGGTTAACATGTACATTTGCAGCTCTAATTTATGGTTAGCGACCCAGGCATGATGTCACACTCATGCTACATTCCTGTGCCAAGCCAATGAAATCGAAGAATATTTACAAGGTGCTTTAAACATTTATTTAACAATGATCTCAGTAACACATATGGTCTTTAATCAACATGAACGGCATGTTTTTGAGTAGAGGTCTCTCCTGGGAAAATAACATTTCAGTCTGTCTGCTGTCATTCCTGTTAAGTGAAAAGTGTGTGCGTGTGTGTTTGTGTCTGGCTTCCAGGTGACAGAGGAGAGCAAGGTGATAAAGGAGCCAAGGGTTATGGCCTACCTGGCTACACTGGAGATCAGGGACCAAAGGGTAATTTCATCTTTTAGGATTTAATGTTGTTTGATGATTTGGTTAAAATGAGCCATTAATGGCTGTCCACATCTGGGATCTGTGCAACATTTTTCAAACTATATTCAGCTGAGTCTGTGCCTCAAATCCTAGGAAAGGGGGGAGGAGACATGTTACTGTAAGAAGAGTGTGTTATTTGCCAAAAACAAAATGATTTTTCTCTGTAAACACTCTGTTCTTGGAATATGTGAAAACTTTTGTCTTACTCAGCTAAGTGAGCAGACTGGGAAGTCTGAAGCCTAAACATTTCTGCTTCAAATACAGGTCAACGTGGACGTCCTGGCAGAGCTTTCAATGGCCAGCCAGGCAAGCAGGGTGAGAGGGGACATGTAGGCAGGCCTGGACTCAGGGGCCATGCCGGTCTCAGAGGATCTCCAGGTGTCTGTGTTACCTCTGGGTGTCCTCAGCTCAATGCTACCAATGGGACACCACCTCAGCCAGCACCACGGAGGTTGAGAAATCGCCCATAGAGGGAGAAAGCATACATGTGGACAGTGAATTGAATATTGAGCTTAAAGGAGGAAAACATGATAGATTGTTTTTGTTAATATGTGTTTATTCAAATAGATTGAAATTTTCATGTAAATATGCAACTGAATGCTGAACTGAACTTCTGGGAACAAAGATAACACTTTAGGTGGTTTGAAGGAGAGTGCTAACAAAATATATTTGTATAAAAAGGCCATCTTCGTTTGATAGTTTTATTTTAAGTTGTCTTTAAACACCTGATCTTTATAATAAAAATCCAAAAATGGTATTGACGTTATTGTGTGCTTTAGGTTCACAGATCACACTTACTGTATAATTAACATGGAATTTTAGAGTGACTGTCATTACTAGTGCAAACACTTTCTGTAACTATGTTTTACTTAGAAATTTAGTCATAACTTGGATGTTTAATCATCCAGATATTGGTGTGTTTTCTTAAAGGTGCTCTATGTAAGTTTTTGCTATTGCTACGTAGCAGACATTAGCATTAACAGCTGTTTACGTACCTGTCTAGATAAAATGTTGTGAGTCCAGTATCAGACTTCATTTTTACCTGCCAAGAGCTGTCTCCAGTGGTGAAAAGCAATGCCAATGTTAACTCTTTGTTTTGCTACTATTTCTGTCACCTCTTCAACTGACGTAGCATGCTAACCAGTTAGCCCTGTCCCATCCACTTTACAACAGTGAGTCACTGTAGTGTCCAGTCTGCTCCCAGTCTAACATGACAGGATGAAGAAGTAGCGCTAAACATATGATTTGTAAAACATACAACTTTGCTGCCTCCAAGTGGTGGTATAAAAAAGACGGCAATGTATCCTGCTTCTGGGCTGTGAAGCAGTTTTCGTTTAGTGGTCATATTCTGCAATGTAGTGTCACATGATACATATTTTCTCAAAAATACTTTTTTCCATTCACAATCGTTACCATTGGAGTGGCTGTAAAAACTGAATACATTTTACTGCATGCCACAAAGACCAAATGACACTTTGTTGAATCCATTTGGTACAATAAAATTTGAAAAGTCCAGAAGAGCCGAATCAGTACTTATTTTCATACCATTCATGTGTGCGGTGAGCCAACTGGAAACTGGAATATAACATTGAATTTTTTAATACTTTGATGTTTATCCCCCATGTAATGCAGTACAGAAAGATTAATTCTCTGCTTTACCTCTAATGGAAGGTTTGAACATCCTATCATTATGATTTCTGGTAACAATTTGCTTTCACATCTTAATTATGTTTCATTGGACTACAGAGATTATACATGAGTTTAGCTGTCAATGGAAAAGTTTTGACCTCCAACCTTACTTTTTTTCTTTCTTTCTTTCTTTTTTTTTTTTTTTTACAAAAGTTGTTGTAGTGATGACAACAAACAATGACACAAACAGCAATGTTTCCCACATGGTCTCCTCGGAAGATACTGTTGTAACACTGTTGCTTCACAGCGACACGGAGGTGCTTTGATTCCTGGCCTCTGTGGACTTTCCAACTGAAAATCCTGCTGGTCAAGTGGAATTGAGACTCTAAATTGCTCTAGGGTATGAGGTGCCGCGCCTGTCTATGTGTATTAGCCGTGCAATGGGCTGACGCCCTGTCCAGGGCATTTCCCTGCTTTGTGATCAATGTATGCTAGGAAAGGCTCCAGCCTTCCTGCAGCCCATAGGGGAGTTAATGAGTTGAGAAAAATAATGATTGAGTGTTTTCCACAGCTCAAATCTAATGGAGAAACACTTCTAGAGGGAGAAACACACTGGGAGCTCCGCGTGTGGCTCTTCTCAGTGTCTTTCCTGGCTCACATTTGTTTCCTCTGAGAAGCCCATCGACTGTAGATCGTCATCCTCCACCCCTCTGCGACTGCAGCATCATGTGTGCCATGCTGCTCTGTTTTGTTCCATCAAAGGATGCTATGGCCACTTCTGTCATGGAAACTATTACTAATATACGATTATACTCTGAATTTTCTTCCTGGGCTCAACCACTTGCTTCAGACATGCTCTCTATTTATCTCTGTGGCAAACCATACCAAGTGATCATGATAAATACGGCTTAATGCATGTGAGCTGATTAAAACGACCCAGTAAAGCTGAACTTCAAAGTGATGGCACAGAATCAGAGGTTATTAGACAGAGAGGTTTTATGTTGTCCTCAGGCGGTTATTTAGAAAGTTTCAGTGCAACTGCCAGACACTGTAAATGTTAGTTGGTGTAAGTAATAACCCAAATGTGTTATTGTGTTTTGTCGAAGTGAAAGTGAGCAGAGCGCTGATGTTGTTAGGTCCAACTCTAGATTTCATTAACTGTACTGCCACAACTTTTTTTTTTTACCACATTCGCACATTTTAACATATATTGGCAGAAAGAGATGCTGCTGTGTGGGCAGATGACATAAACTTTTTTTCTGGTTAATTTTCCTCCTCATTATATTTGTATGAACAGTTTTATCATGTGCACAAACCCACTGCATATTTGTTCAAACAGACTTCAAACTGATTTCACCCTCTTGCAAAAAGGGGCAAGACACTGGATTTGTTTTTCTCTGGGGTTGAGTTTTGGACCCAAAAAAGTCCTCTGATGATTATGAGGGAAAAAGAGTAAAGGGCAATGCAAAAATCTGCTAAAAGGCTTTTATTCATCTTTTCTGAAGCTGTGGGGCTGTATCATGTGAGCAGTTATTAACTTGCAGTCATAAATAGCCAAATAGAAAAGAGACTTTTAACTGATTTTAGAGCATCTTTGAGCTGTCTTTTTCCCACAACTGCCTGAAGGCGAATATGTTATTGAAAGAAATATCTAGTCAGTTGCATGGATTTCAACATTTATCAACATCTATTTTAATGCTTGTTATGCAACAGGGGTGAACATTTAATACATCATACATACATAAAAGTATGTAGTATGCACAAACTATATGATGAGAAAACACCATTTTCAATCTGGGTTAGTGCTTCACAAATGAGGGGTCGGGACCCACACAATGCAGCTACAAGAGGAACCTGTGTTGAAAATAAGAAAATCTAAGTTCACAGACTTATTCATGTCAAATACTGGATAGCTTTACCTCTGGAGGTTGCTAAAAATTCTTCAAATGAAACAATCCAAGAAGGAAGAGTCTTTTAACTGAACTGCATGCACATCATAGACATGCACAGAGTAATGAGGAGTTGAACGTCAGCACTGCTTTTAATCAAAGAGTCACAAGAAATTGTTGGGGTGACCACTGTGTCAGAGTCCAGGAGCAACTGAACAATAGATAATAAGCCACAGTTGCACATTAAATCAGAGCTCATGAACTTGATAGGATTTGATTGCACAAGATAATTATAGCTATCCTGTTTTACCCTCACTTTATTAACTTTGCATAACTTATCTAAACAAATGATTTCACTTGTTCCCACACATCAATATAATGAATCAGTTATGACTAATTAGCAAGTTTCAAACAGACTTCCCCTAGGTACCAAACAGTTTACTTTGCTTTGTCATACTGTGGCAATTTAATTTAATGACTTCAGATTCGTTGCAGTACTCTTGGGTGCAGTTCAATGTATAAAACAGTCTTTCCTGTTCTCCTTGTATGGGCCAGAGATTATTTATCACTTATTTATTAACAATTATGTAATCTCCATAATGTCCCTGCTAAATGTCAGCATCACATTTCCAGATATGACCACAGTACAGTTACTGTATGCTGATCAATGTGTCAGCCTCAGAAAACAACCAAAGTGGCTTCTTGAAGGAAAACACAATGAGTACACGCAGATTTTCTGCCCTAGGGTTTCCTTCATGTGCACCTCCTGTTGGTTACAATCCAGACACTAGTCTGTGGAGACAGAAGATTACTCAGCATTGGAAAGTCTAGTCTCACCAGCAGGTTGGCCACTCCCAGGCTCCAAACACCAAGTCAGTATTTGCCTGTGTAATCCACCAGAGTGTGCTGAGGACTCAGGGTCAACCAGGTCGTCATCAGGGAAACCACTGTAGCTCAGCTGCAGCATAAGATCACATCTCATGACATCTTTAGCACTACCTATCACATGATATTTATGCCTCATCACAGGGATGTTTGATGACTTTTGTTTACCCTGGGCATGTAAGGTATGATATAAGCAGTGGTCAAAAAGTATAAAACATAACATAGTAGTGCATGCTATAGAGAATGGCCACCTTCACTTGTGTTATATTATAATGATATACTGTATTTTACAGTGTTGGATTATTATTGATGATGTTAATGTTAATGCTACTGCTATCCAGTACTTTATATACTTAAACAATGCATGATTTTATATGTTGATCATACTGTATGTTTTGTATGTACAATCAAAATATGTAATCAGTAGTAATGCTATAGCTGTTGGATAAATGTAGTGGCATACAAGTATGTGTCAGAACATTAAAAGTACAAAGTAAAAGTACCCCAAATTTTATATCTAAGTACAGTCCTTGAGTAAATGTACTTTCCATTGAAGAACAAAAACACAAATCCAAACTTTTATCAATTGAAACTTGTTTTCCAAATAGGGATTCAAGCTTATTGTTTTAAAGCTTATAATGAAATGGAAGTGATAATCTAAAAATATTTGTCATTCATCTGACTCTTCACCGATACCATGACTTTTTGCAAATGACTTTAAAACACTGAGAACATCAGTGTTACATATTCTTCTGTACTGCACTGTCATTTGCAACACAGTCTTCTTTTAATTTTAAACTGAATAAAATAGTGCTATACAGTGCTGTCTTCAGTACTCTATCAGGCTTTTTGGAGCCTTTAAGAGAGCCTGCAAACACTGAGGCTCTTGTTCATTGATGCAAAGCAGGCTGCCACTGAGCACAAACATGATAAAACTTGTTTGAGTGGATCAAACCAAGATCTGCCTGTTCTGCTGATAGCAGATTCAGTTCTGTATTTCTAATAACTCCCAGCTGTCTGTACAGGAATAGCACTGCAGTAGCTTTTTGCACCTTGTTCACTGCTGACTTGTAGAACATAATCTGCTGTCCATTTGGGTGATGAAGTGGAATGACGAAGGAGCAGTGTAATGCACTGTTAAGTAGGTCCTGCTGAAGGTATTGTAATGATTATAGTATATGTATTTCAGTATAGTAAAACTTGTGCTTGTCCTGCATCCAGAATACTCCATGTTCTCTGGTAATGCCCCTAGCAACCCTCACACGATCCAAACCCTCAACACTTGGAAGGAGGCTGTACTCATTACAATTATTTTCCTTTTTGACTGTCAGAGATGGGCTGTCTGCTTCACTAGTTCATGCTCTCCTTATCTGCTTCTCTTTCCACCCATGGTAATTGAGGGTGGCTGTAGGCCAGTAAAAGTCCGGAGTGAGGGGGGGGTGAAGAGGAAGAAGGACAGAAACAGAGGAGACAGAGGGAGCTGCTGGAAAGGGCAGGCTTTCATTCAGCAGAGAAACATGTGCGCTTCTCCCCAAATTCAGTTTCTGTAAACCCAGGGCTGTGAACAGTATTGATCACTGGCTCTCAATGAGAGGATTAGCAGGGATTCACACAAGGGCTTGGACGCTTTCTGGTAACTTTTTGCTTACTATGGGTGAATTTTGTGAGGCAACATGTTATATTTCTGAAAATTAGAGATGCTGATTTGCATTTTGTGGGTGTTGTTCATGCATGAACTGTCACATTTCTTTAACTATCAGACAGCTAACTTGAGAGTATAACATTATAGGGAGGCTGTTGATCATTTGATCAAAGTGGGCTGATTTTTTGTGGATTTAATTTATTTGTTCAGTGTTATTATGTAGGAACACTGTTCAGAATAGTAACAGTTTAGCACTGTGTCAACGTTTATTTGAGTGTCCTACACTCTTGTGCTGCAGCCATTACATATTGAAGACATTAAGCTCAGTTATCAGTCCCTTGTTTGGGCTACTGTCATGCAAAGAATGAATGGAATCATCTCAGGATTTTTCCTGGCCTTTTCACTTGTCGTAAATGGATTTTTCTTTCATATTTCTTGAATCTGCCCCAGCATTGGATAATGCACTAAAGCACTGCATGCATTGTGCTCATACAGTTTTTAAAGAAAATTGCACAAATATGTAGAATAATATCTCTGTGACTAGAGAAGAAACTATCAGGCATCTGAAAGTGCACATGTTGGCTGAAAAGAGATAAGACCTCTATGAACTGACATGTTACAAGACATTATTTATCTGTGTGGATTAGTTGAACAGTTTTCTATGGAATACTGGTGGGGCTTGGCTTTCCCTTGTTGCTTGAAGAATTTGGCAGCAATAAATCCCCCTGATCTTGGCAAGTGCTATACACGCTGAACAGCAGTTGTTGTTTCTGGAATGGAGGAACTTCCTTTTGCCAAATTTACAACAGATAACTATAACTTCAGCAGTTCATGTGGAGTTAAAGCCTGCAGTTGCATTACATAAACTGCAACCACAAAACAAATAGAAAAATCTATTTTTGTCTTTCTGACCTCAGTAATTCAGACGGTTTAACTCCTTGATACTGTTGTTTAAAATCTATGACTCAGTGTCACCCACCCTGAACAAGTGAAATCTTATCTGGTGAAATGTGAGAAATCATTTGTTCAGCAGTTTCCTGAACAGCATAGCCAGCTGGAACAAACTGCTACTAAACTTACATAAATCGTATTAACTCTGCAGAGTATTGCAACAAACAACAGCCTAAACCCAGAGTTATTGTCATGTGGTAGCTATTTTCAAAATAAATTTAATATTCTCCATACCAGTGTTACAGATCTACTATTCCATCACCATAACTAAAACCTGGGGATACAAAGTGTCTCTGCTGCTCCAATAACATCATAGATCACTTGGGTCTGATACTAACTTGCATCACAAGTGCACCTGTTAATTCTGCTACATTATTCTTGCATTCCAACTTTAAGCATTATAGCACAGCACAAATAATGTTGCGATCTTATTCCTGGATGAGGGTTGCTTCCCTTCATCATGACTACATGTGTTTGGTCACTGTCCACAGCCGGAATTTCACTGTCTGATGGTGTAAATGAATTCCATGTGGCTCTAGCCGAGGTGTAGAAATACTCAGTTTGGGGAAAGTCAGTCGAGGGGAAAGTCATTCTGGCTGTACGCTGCCAGTGAGGGGGTTTTCCAACAACCTCCTCCAGTTCTCTAGTGGGGAAAATTCTGAAGAAAACGGCTCGCAGCTTAACGCCTCCTTCAACTGTGTTACTTCAATGCTGAGTTTACACGGTGGAAAAATGCAGTCATGTTAAAGACTGTGACCCCTCTTTGGCTGCATGGGAATAAAAGCATTTGGGAGGCCAAAGGTTACATCCTGGCCACTGTTTTGTTGACCTTCCTATGTGACAATGAGAAGCAGCTATGAATAAAGTGTACGGTCAGTTCCTCCCTATCAAATTCCTTCCACAAGGCTTGTTTCTTATACTGTATGCAGCATATCTGGTCCTCATTTGCAACTGCTTCCTTTTAGACTGTCAGCAGTTTCTTTCTTACACGTGCTGGAAAATACTGTAAAAGATAATTAAATGGCGCAGCAACAAAAACAACATATGATCAAATGTCTGCTGACACACAACTTTCTAGCTGCAAATATAAATAGGACTCTTTTCATTGTCTTACATGGCTCTTAATATCTCATTTCATCTCTCACTTCATTAGCATGAACATAACCATCATTATATTCCACTATAATGCTACATGTTGTTTGCAGCATATACAATATTAGTGTTCAGCTATTACTGAAATAAACTTGCTAAATACACACATAGTAAATAGCATGTATGTAACATGCACTTGTCTTATATTTGACATTAACTGATGTCAAAGGACAAACTCTGCATTTTGTCATGTGTTGTACTTGCCTTGACAGTGGGATTCGTGTCATTTCTAAGTTGCTGGCAATTCTAACATTAAGAACAGCACAGAACAAAAGGACAGATTTGGTCATTTGTTCAAATGGCTTGTAAGGGCCCCCCTGTCCTTAAGTGAACAAGACTAAGGGTGTTTTCGCTGTGTTTTGGGGTTTTTTGTTTGTAAAAGGTGCGTCGGACCTCGGTCTGAATACAAAACTTGATCCAATCAATACTGTCTATCTATCTGAACCACGGCGCGGGTCGTTAGTATCGGGAAAATTATTTTTTTGGATGGTCGGGGCTCTCCGACCAATCACAGGAGGTTGAGGCAGGCTCGTCACCCATTAAACAATAGAAGAAGAAAGTTAACCGGAAGAGAAGTAAAAATGAATCGCGGGTGCACGTTAGGCGATGTTGCGTGTGGCCAGAGGAGGACATGAAATATTCGATTATAAGTTGGTCTGACGACGAAATCAGTAGTCAACTTGAAACAAATGCATAAAATCCGGAAACTTATAAGTTATTTTCTAACGGAATGAGTTGAATTGATAACAGGCCAACACAGCCCGTCTATAAATCAACCATTGTCAAGTATATGGAGACGCAACAAGTGCAGGTGATGATAACAGGACGAAGGTATGTCATGCTAAGTTCTTCAGTTCGCTCGTTAAAATGCAGTGTGAGACCAAAGGTAACCGTCTTTAAATGTATACAGTGTAACAAAAACATTAACGTTAGTTCGGACTTACAGGCGTGGAAACGCCTCAATAGTCAGTACGCTGTTTTAAATGCTCACATTCTAACAGCGACAATGCTAACATGCTAATTTTAGCAGGTGTTAATGTTAGCATGCTAACATTTGCCTTAAAGCATGCAGTCCATGGACAGATTGAAATTTCGAACAGATGATGGCGCTAGGTGAAACGTCAGGGAATCAGCAAAGTCACTTGGATACATTCTTTGGTTAAAAAAAAAATAATAAAAAAAAATAAAAATCGATATTTCAACTTTCACAACACTGTAACATGTATCATCTGTCAAGAAATTCGTCAGTGTGGATGGTGGGACCAACAAGCTCTCCGATGTTATCACCACAGTGGGCTGTTTGCATCCTGTCTCTTACCAACAGTCAATGGTGGTTTCATTCAACCACGCCCACAATTTTCCCTAACATTAATCAAGCTGTTATAGAGTTCTGCATGCACTGCAAGGCATTTTTTCTACTGATGAGGACACCACATCAGGGAATTGCTGAATTATTTTTGGAGAACCTTGACAAATGACATATTGTGTAATTTGGGTGTGAGAACTTGTTGTTGAGAGATCAGGTTACCATATTTAGGTTCTACATGTGGGGCTTCAGAATGCGATAATTTCGTCTGACAGTCTCTGGAGTGAAGGTGAGGTGTTTCAGCAGTCAGCCATACAGCAAAGATATTATTGTGCATTGTAATGTGGGGAGCCTTAGGGCTGAGCATAGCAAAATCATTACAGATTGAGTCAGTCAGTCTTGTAAATAACAGAATGGTGGACAAATTGGGAAAAAATGGAAGCAAACCAAAAGAGATTAATCATATGTGCAGATTGTTTTGCTTTCATCTTCCTAAAGTGTCAGTGTCCAATATGTTCAGACATGCCAGCATTTTGAAACCTTTTGCCAGGGTGTAAAATAATATTACTCCAAGAATTACACACCAGGTGACATAACTACTGTAAGTGTTTCAGCAGCATGTGAGAGTAACTGGTTAAAATTACTTCATGTACTGATGGGAAGGAAGGTATTACAATTGGTTTTAACCATGAGAGAGGAAAAGTGTAGGAGTGAAGCTTTTCTGGGCAGGCGTATTGTATCCAGGCCAAGGGTGGGCAAAGATTGGCAAAAGGCAGCAGATTTGAGGAAACAGCTGATAATCCCACAGGAAACAGTGAGCACTGGTTTAAGGGCAGTTGTGGTCAGAGGTTCAGGGAATTGTTTATTTTGTAAAGCTGACATTGCCATGTGAGGATGTGGTTGATGAGGCTTTAAATGAAAATGCTTAGGTGTACTGAGGCGGCGGTGGCCATGCAGCCACATTGGAAAGATACAGTGTGCCACATGCAGGATGGATGCAGAGTTTTGAGTATAGCTTAGTGGTTAGCAAGTGAATTAGGGACTTGTGTGTAGCAGTGTCTGTGGCAGCAGTGGGAGGTAGGAAGTGGATATAACTCAGGAAAAAGCAAACATGGGCCAATGGGATTTGCACTTGAGAGCTGTAGTGGCATTCAACCATATTTAGAGTAGGTGGCTGATGAGTAGTACTGCCTTTCCTCAACGTAGTGTGGTGGCCTGTGTGGTTTCCTTTTGTGGTTAAGTACTGTAGAAAGACAATATGATTCATGTTTCAGTGTTAATACTTGTCCAGAGTTATGTCACAACATTGTTCCATTACATGTTAACAGTGACTGATGCCTTCACCGGAGAAGTGTCAAAACCAGAGATCCCCACAAGTAAATAAATAGCACTTAACTTGGAATTTAAAACTGCTTTAATCACTATGTGGATATAAACTGCTGGATCAGATTGGGATCTGGGGGAATTTGGAGGCCAGATCAACACTTTGTGCTCTTTGTTGTGTTCCTCGAGACATTTCTTAGGAGTTTTTGTGGTGTCGTGGGAGCATTGTTCTGCTGGTGGATGCCACAGACCGCAGAACATTGTGTTGTAACAATATGAGTGTATGTTATTCACTTCACCTGTTAGTGGTTTTAATGTTTAATGTGGTTGATCAGTGTATAAAGTCAATCAAATAACTATGTATAATGTATTACTGTCTTTCAGCTCATTGTTTCGTTGCAGATAGTTAGCGGCTAGCTCTTGAACATAGAGCAGCTCAAGCATTGGTAGTGACCAAAAACAGAGCTACAAAGAGAGTGAATATTGGACTAACATTCACTAAGTGGACAGTATTATGACTCTAAATGAGAACTTATGAGATCAGCTGCATGTTTAAATGATAAGCAACTGGTTGCTAGCACATCTGCCATGATAACTCTAAAAAGTGATGATAGGTTAATGTTATTGCATTGCCCCCTTGTGGCCAAAATATCAAATAATATAGTTTTAAGAGAGACTGGGCCTTTTGATGAAATTTTAAGTAGTTAGACTATTTGTTCTTTCTCTGATTAATTGCTTTGTATCTTTCATCATTCTTTTGACATTTGGCAACCATTTTCTACTTTTTTGTATAACCTTAACCTAGAAAGATTTCAGTGACCACAAACAATGAATGGACTGTCCTGTCTGTTCTGTGCTCAACTTGGGCCTTCCATACAGTATCTCAGCATGTATGTGCACTATTATGTGCAGACTTTTCTGAGCTATTGCCTATCCCAGAGGTAGCTGGGCTTCAAAATGCACAGTTGAGTTGATGAAAAAATGTAAATCAAGACATGTCAAATTCCTGCTATAAAATATAAAATCTTTGTATTGAGTGAATTATATGGATGAATATTGAATGAATCAACCAGGATATGAGAGTCACAAAAGCTAAACTAAAAATAACTAGTATCATTAAAATTAATGTGGAAAATGTTTGAAAATGAGTCATAACAAATGCTTAAAGTGTGAATGTATGCATGGACTTCCTGCTGTCATGCTTGAGTCATACATATTCATAAAAAGCTTAATCAGATCACCTTCATCTAACGCTCAGGTTTATCTTTGGTGCATCATCCAGAGAGACAACATGACCTCAGCGCACAAATGCTGCTAATTCGCATGTGTATACAATGCTTGAATTATTTAATGTTTGATTTAATTCAGATTTTGCAGAGCCAGGCTACATAGCCAAAGTCCATACTTATGTGTGAAATCACATGTTGTGGGGTAGTTTTGTGTGGCCAGGTTTTTGATCTTAAAGTCTATGGAAACAGAATGAGCCAAAATAAATGACAACCAAACATCTCTATAATGGAAAAACAATAGTCTGTCAAGGCAAAAATTACTCAGGGACCACATGTCACAAATGCTTGCATTGTCCTTTTCTTTTTCACTGCAATACAAAGCATGTTTTTCCCTTTCCCTGTAGGTGCACAATTGGAACTTGGTACTGCTGCATAATGGGTTACAAAGCGACATCCATGCATTGTGTCTTAAGATGCCTGTGCTTCATGCTTCTCCATTTGTTTAGTGCCGCTCAAGATGAAGACATAAGAAGTAAGAGTGCTTCTGTCTTCATTTTCTCACACTTTGTTATGCTTGTTGTCCATACATTAAAAACTGTCAAATGCATACAACTTGCAAAGGTGATTTCATGAATTGTAAATGTATTTTATTTAATGTATTCCACCACACTAGATGTGATTAACTGAAACCATTATTGTACACTAATAATTGTTCATTTCCTGTCTGCTTTAGGCTGTAGGACCGCGCCATGTGATTTGGTCTTTATTCTAGATGGCTCCTGGAGTGTCGAAGATGTCAATTTTGAAATAGTAAAGAGATGGCTTGTCAATATAACAACAAGCTTCAACATTGGACAGAAGTTTACCCAGGTTGGAGTCGTCCAGTACAGCGATGACCCTGTTTTAGAAATACCTCTGGGGAAATACTCCTCTAACAAAGACCTCATCAAAGCAATGGAGTCCATTGAGTACATGGGGGGAAACACAAGGACAGGCACAGCCATTAAGTTTGCTACAGACAAACTGTTTGGCCTCTCTGAGCGTGGTTCACATGGCATTTCTAGAATTGCTGTTGTCCTGACAGATGGGAAGTCTCAAGATGAGGTTTTGAAAGCAGCAGAGGCAGCAAGGAAAAAAGGAGTAATTCTGTTTGCAATTGGTGTTGGGTCAGAGACAGAAGAGGCCGAGTTGAGGGACATTGCAAACAAACCATACTCAACTTATGTCTTCTCTGTTGAGGACTACAAAGCTATTTCCAGGATCATACAGGTCATACGTCAGAAACTGTGCGAAGGTAAGCACTGCTGATCAATGTCTGGAGCTAAAAGTGTTTTTATGCACAGATATTACAATATCAAATAAGCTTAAGTGCTATCTGTTCACAGACTACTGCATTCTGACTCTTATCCTTGTCTTCATTAGGTCTGTTACTCTTTCTGTCACTATATTTGTCTATTTCACTCTGTTTTCTGTTGCAGAGACTGTGTGCCCAGCAAGAATTCCTGTAGATTCCCGTGATGAGAAGGGTTTTGATATTCTGTTACATCTAAATTTGGCCAAAAAAACAAAGAAGACACAAGGGGCATTTTACGGCAGTAAGGCCTATGAAGTGACCTCCCGTGTTGACTTGAGTGAAGCTACACGGTAATCATCTTGCTTTTGTACTTTCTTCATCATCATCAGTGTATTCAGAGTTGACTGACTTTTATCATTTGGTCATTCAGGACTCTTTTCCCTGATGGCCTCCCTCCATCGTATGTTTTTGTGGCCACACTGAGGTATAAAGGATCTGTGACAGTTGAGGAGTGGGACCTGTGGCGAATACAGACGCGTGATGGGAGACCGCAGATGGCGGTGACTCTAAATGGACTGGACCGCACTGTCATGTTCACCACAACCAGCAAAGCACTAAGCGGAACGCAAACAGTTACATTTTCACAACAGACTGCAAGGGTAACATAGAGCGTATTATCACCTTGAAATACTCTTAAAGGAAAAAAATTATTTTGTGCATGAGGATTAATTTACACATCACAGGAACTACTACACAGCCTGTGAGAACATATGTGTAATGTAGCTCCAATGTGGAGTTTTGTCAGGGTTATCTATACTTGGACTAAAGGAATACAAATTTAGATAGAAAATAGAAACCTGCATTGGATAAAACAGTCTGGTTCTGTCAGGTTCTTCCCAGTTCTGTCATCTTCTGTTCATTAGTTTATATAAAACAGCTCTGGCAGAATGCATGCACCTCCCAAAGTTTTAACATTTTCTTTCAGCCACACGTAACACTTGTTATGTAAGCAATAAAACTTAATCCTCCCATTCTCACATCAAGTTGGTTTGTATAAGCCTGCAGAGCTTCCGAAGTCTATTTAACCTTTACAGAAGTGGAGGCTGCTGTACATCTGGTTAACAGATTAAGCCCTTAAGCCCTTATATATATATGAGCTATGCTCATATATATAATTTAACTATGTTGGTTACACGCCCTTTTCCTTTCAACATTTTCTGTTTTATTGTTTGTTTTTTAAAAGTCTTTATCAGAATGCTTCCAGGATGTACCATTGTATTAATGACTACTGTTTCCTATTCCTTTTCAATGACAAAAGAAGCTGTTTGATGAGAAATGGCACCAACTGCGGCTGCTTGTCACTGAGGAGGATGTTACTCTTTACGTTGATGACCTGGAAATAGAAACGCTACCCTTGGAGCCCCCTGTTGGCATTTTCATCAATGGAAAAACCCAAGTTGGAAAATATGTCAGAAAGGAAACAACAGTGCCAGTAAGTTTATCAGCATCAACAACCCATAAAATATGTGTTGTTTGGTTCCCAGAGAAGCAATCCAGCAGTACGTCAACCTGACTATAGAAAGATGGAACAGTTTGTTTAATGAGTAGTTGAGGAAACTCACTACTGATATATGTTTCAAACAGAATCACACAGCACTGCATGGTTTATTGCTGTCTCTGAAGAGACATGCTTACCTCTGTGGATAATAAATTCCTGGCAAAAATGAGTCTTTTTCTCCATGAGGTCTTATTAATCTTTGTTTTATTTGTCTCAATTGGCATAATTTGCGCCAAAAATGCTGTATTTGTAATAAATCATAATTGTGCTGTGTAATTTGCTCTGCAGAAGGCTATATAGTAAGGACTCTCTCAGACATTGAAACAAATACATCCCTGTAAACACAGTATTACATTTTTATGTAATGATAAATATAGAAAAGAAGGAAATCAGAATTTTGCACAAGATGCGTTTTATTCTAATTGTCAATATGATATAACACATTTTGAAACAATAGCACAGATTGACCATTTAAAATACCCCCTACACATATGTAAGCAATTAGGAAGGTTTGGCATTGTTGCATTTGTGGCCATAATAATGGTAATTGAAATAAAATACATGTAAAATAAATTTAAATTGAATAATGCTGCCATTTTAAACTAAAACCCTCAGCTCATCTGGCAGTGAATTATAATATATACTAAGAAAAATATGATTTAATCAGAAACAGCACTGTGTACAATGAGAAATATTTGGAGAGGTCTATGCATAAGATCAATTGTTTAGAAAGAACGAAAGAATACGATTCATTCAAGACATATGTCAGCAAGTATGTTGACACATCATTATAGCTGTAGATATTAACTTCAACACAGCTTGTCAGGGAATGTTATTGTGTGTACTGACCGACTGTTATGAGGATCATGAAGTTTTTAAGCCATTTAACAAAGTGAATGTGCTTATGTAAGACAAACACACTTCTAACTGGAAACAGATTTTTGTAACTGGACCCTTAAAAGTACACTATGATTGGATCACGATGCAGTTTTAAAGAACATTACAATAGTATTAACCCTCAGACCAGACCAGACATTCTTATCATGTTTAAAACTAAATACAACCCACTGTTAACAGAATGTAAACCATATTGTTTTAGATTGATTGTGCAGTCATATTAATGTTTTAATGAGGCTCAAAATAACGTAAATCATATGTAATGATCATCTTTCTGCTCACATGGTAACTGAAGTGAAACAGTCAATGTACTGGAGCCATTTTACCACCAACATCAACAAAATACCAAACAATGGAAGAAGAGTGTAACGTCGCTGCACAACACTTCCAACTGCTGAGGGAGGTCTGGCAACATCTAGTTGCTCAATGCCCAGTGAGGGCACTTATCTTTGCTTTAACAGTTATACAATAGCAATTTCAATTAATTAGTGGCAAAGCACTGATAAAACTGATTAAATGTTGCAAAATTGCCCCCATATTACAGCCTGAGCTTGTTTGGAGTCTCCAACAGTGGAGGTTGTGTTTTTAACAAGAAGTTCTTCTTCATCGTCTTTTGTTTTTCTCTAGTTCGAAATTCAGAAACTTCGCATCTACTGTGACCCTGAGCAGAATAACCGAGAGACTGCATGTGAAATACCCGGAGTTGTAAGTATAAGAGTCTGCTTGGCTCTGCTCTTCTGCATTGTAGTCCAAAAGCAACAGAGATAGCATGTTAATACCTGCTTTACACCTTATCCAGCTACATTTGTTTCTGCTCTGACACACACCTCACAATGGTGCAGCCAGTCATTTCATTGTCAGTTACGTCCAGCCCTCACTGCATGGCATGGGATGAGGCCTTTACACTTTATATTTCGCCAGTCAAGGGTATTGTAGTATTGTGTAGTGAAGGTGTAAATTCAGCATATTCATTTAAAGTCACATTTGTTTATGCATAAAAGAATTTGTTGGAGGAGGAGGACCCCATGGCTCACCTTCAAACATACTGCATTCAGTGTATTTTTTTTTACTGTCTGCTGGCATTAACTGTGTTTGTGAAGCAGTGGCCCATTGTTATGTTGGCTTGGAAATTGCTAGAACCACAAAACCAGTGCCAAATTACTGTTTTTAATGTGAAGCTGTTGGATAAAAATATCAAAAGAGACAAGATGAGAAGCCTAAAAAGACAAAAGCTTGCCAAACACCACCGCTTCTCTCCCTTCTGTGTGTGCTTTTCAATGGCTTATTTGCAATGGAATTTCCAAGCTCAGTTATCAATTTCCGTTTGAACAGAGGCTCAGATGCCTCTCTGGCAAAATCTCACAGCATTTGATTTCAAAACAGAACAATATTCATTGCTCATATTCAATGACAAGCTCATTTTTAACACAGAGAAGCAAGTTATGTATGATGTAATTGGCATTTATTCTGTTTTATATAATTTTAAGCTGGATACCTCCAGAGTTTGAAATACTGGTTTGACAAAACACAAAATTTGAAGACATAAAATCAGGTTTTAGAAAATCGTAGTAGACATTTTTAATCAATTAATCAAGAAAATACATTTATCAGTGAAAATAATTGGAATTGTACATAATGTCTAATTATGCTTGTTCATTACAGTGCTCCAACAGTCCTGATTACACTGAACCCACTCAAGAACCTTGTGCTTGTCCTCCTGGGCCCCCTGGACTTCCAGGAATGAAGGTCAGTTGATCTTATTCCTCTCATTCTTTATCTTGTGTCATGGTGTTGTTTCATGTTATTATTTTATATATCGAATAAGAAAATAGTACCACATTGAAAACCACATCGCAAAACATTAACCTCACACATTTGGATATCGACCAATAGAGTTTGTTCCTGCTCCAGCACTCCCACATGTTCAGACAGCTGGTTAAATATTTACTTTAAACAGTGGTGGTCTGTTGAGATTAAATAAGAGAAAAATAACTTAATCTTTAATAATGCCGGTTTGTGTGTAAACTCAAGAATGACAGAGAGTCTAAATTGCTTCTGTGTGGGAGACAAAGCACAAACTCTCCCTCTTACAGCTTGGCCTTTAGGAAATGTGCACTGCATTCCCAGGTGATGTCTAAATCCTGCTCTCCATGTCAGATAATTATGAGGTTGCACTTTACCAATAGGTCAGATCCAACTACAGTCATTACAGCCTATAAACACGGATCTCCTTTGTGCCAGAAAAAGTGCTGTGTGGGAGGTTTTAGCACTTTTATCTCTTAAATGCACAGTTACCTGCCGAAAATGTACAGTTTTACAAATTATGAACCCACCAAACAGCCTCTTCTCCACTTTGGCAAATTGAGGCTTGCCACTGGGAGTGAGTCACATTTAGTCTTGTAAGATCCTGTTGTACTGTACTGTTTGCTGAAAACAAACCAGACCACTGCTTAAGATAAACACTGGTTAGAATGGAAAATTACCAAACTAAGGAATAAACCCTACATCTCCGTCTTTATTGATCACAGGGAATCAACCAAATAATAGCAACCCCAGTCATAAAACCCTTTACATGAGGACCTCAGAGAGACATATTACCAACAGAAGTCTTTGTTAATAAAACTTACATGGTTTCAGGCATGTTTGTGTTTATAAGGTCACTGCTATGCTTTTACTACATTTACTAATAGATCCAAAATGCTAGGGCCATTGCTGGCTTGCAGATGTTCCTTGTAACCCCACGTGATGCTCAAGAGCATTCTACATTTAGATGCTTTATAGATAAATTAAATCAACACTCTATGCTTGAGAAAGCATGTTGTTACCAAAGATGTTTTCAATGAATAGATTAATTCATGCTGCTTTGACTGACAAAGAAGTATAATTTGTTTTAGTTACACATGATTAAGTTGCCTCATTGTGCTTTCTACAGGGAGAACAAGGAAACACTGGCAAACCTGGTCAGCCTGGACCTCCTGGTGCTGATGGTAAGCCTGTGAGTACTACATAGTTCAATATATAAACATACAGTACATAGTTGCCAACAACAGTGTCACAGTAGCATCTGAGAAAATGCCAAACCCCATTGAGTTAATGTATCCATTAGGTCATGACAGTTTTTGCTTGTTGATTCTATGTGGTCAGGACTGCATCAGAATGCTCAAACACACACACTGGTAAATATGCCTGTTTACTTATTTTTCCAATGGGTAAATAAAAAAACATGTCTGATTATAGCTAAAGCAGCAGCACAGTGGTGATTTTGTGTGATGAAAACCAACCAAAAAGTGAACCACATGTTATATAGCATGATCAAAAACTCAGAGAAAGAATCCGCCTCGCAGCCTAGAGTTACTCAGAGAACATGCACACAGCTGAGATTCAAATGTTTAACCAAGTGTGTGTTTCTCTCTGCCTGTTTTCGTTGAATTTAAGGGTATCCCTGGAGTTAGAGGGAGTCCAGGGTTGTCAGGTCCACCAGGAGTAGAGGTAAAGAGCATTTCACATATTCTACTTTAATGGTAGATTCAGTATCAACAGTAGAAAATGTAAAGCTGGTTTCTTTTGTTACCTCTGCCAGGGGCCACGTGGGCCAGATGGGTACAAAGGGGAGCAAGGGAGACCTGGTGATTCGGTAGGAAGGTCAAAAAGCACATTTGCTATACAGATGGGTTTCATTGTCATGACGTGGCTGTAATATTGGACAACTGAAAATCAGTTTTTGTAATACAAGTCTGTACTTTCAGGGCGACAGGGGTATGCCTGGATTACCAGGATCGCCTGGACAACCAGGAGAGAAGGTGGTGATATCCATTACTCAATATGTCCCCCACATTTCTATTCCATATTACTGTACCGTGTCTTTGTCACAATGGTTCTGCCTTAGATGCTTCTTTGTTTTTTTCTCAGAGATTCCTCTAAGACATGTTGCTGAAGTTGGGCATTACTCAAATTATTGACTGACCAAAACTGAAAGAAAGTGATAGTGATTGTTAAAAAGTACAAAGCACACACTGAATTGTTAAGGTAAATCTTATTTTTATGGGATCAAATGTAGGATTAACAGGAAATCCCTGCTAGACACATCAGCTTGAAGCATCTGAACATTATTGCATCAATCACTCTACAAACCATATGTTATGAATATAAAACCAGATCCCTCAGGAGAGTAAAAAGTGCAGCCTCTATACTGTGGGACAAGAGCACTTTGCAGAGGGAGCATGAGGGCCTTCAGAGACTTTTTAAATTTGTTCATATTTCCTGACTTTTGTTCTGCCCTTTTCCCCCAGTAAGCTCAAACAGTTCTTTGCTATTTTTAGGGAACCACAGGTGTATCTCTTTTCTCTTGTCACCTTGTTTTTTGCCCTCAGTCATCCTTGCTTTTTAGCCCCCCAGTCACAGTGAAATCTGCAGTGGAGTTGCATGGAGGAGATTAATGTACATCAAGGCAACATGAGATCCCAGAAAGTCTAACAAAACAGAACACACCCCCACAGGGAGGACTCTGTCTCTAACTTGAGGCCATCCATTAGAAATAAAACCTTGTAATCCAGGGAGACCAACTTGGCTGCAGAGCACATCACCTGCTCCAGTGTTCCCCTATATTATTTGTGAGAAGATAAGTGTATAAAAAGGTCCTAGTAAAATGTGAATTAATCTTCTTTTTTCAGATAAAAACCGGACAGCTCAAGTTCTTGCACATAAAAGACTAGGGTGAGAATTCACAAAAGTGGCCAAAATATCAAGATGTTAGGAAATCAATAGATCACAGTAAGCGGTGCCTTGGCTGGATAACTTCCTCTAACACTGTCCAGTCACAGTCACGCAGGCGAGGAAACATACAAGAAAATTGTGTGCTGTGTGTTAGTGTCAGCTGTCATGATGTCGACTGTAACAAAATAGCATATGAGCCACAGGGACAAGTCACAAGTAACTGTGAGCTTAATTGTGTCAGAAACAGTCCAAGTAACAGTGAAGCAAGGCTCTCTGTAAGTGTTCTTTTCCTCTGATTGCTTTGATGTTCATCTGAGCAAGAGTTATTGAGTGTACAGTGAAGTAATACATCCCTATGAGATTGCATCACCCCTGTCATATCATTCTACCTTGTAATCAGTGTGACCACAGGGGACCCCCTTGCCAGTTGGCTGAAGTGAAGATCATTTGAAGCAGTTAATGCCATTTTCAAAATGGTCTCAGCTGGCTGTAGACACATGTCCTGGAGCACCTGAGCAAATCCTCCTGTACCATCTGTCCCATTATTAGAATTTCACTCACAGGTCCAGGATGCATCAATTTTTAGTAGTGTTTATACTGTCTCCTCAACTTTCTTTGATTAGGTCAAATACTTTTATCCATACAAAAACACAAAGAGAGAGAACACAGTGGATGACTGCATTTCTAAAGATCAGGTGGATTTATTGCATCTTTTTATCCCATTTCCAGTTACACTTAAACATAAAAGGATTGTGACTTTTACTGGTCTATGAAAACGCTCTTTTAAAATCCCATAATTAGGCTTCTAATTAGTGTAATGGTCTAAGGCATGAATGATGAGATGAGCGACTAGAAGGTGCACTGCAAGTGATTTTCCATCACTTTCACAGTAAAACAAGACATCTGCCAAATGTGTGCAAGTTTGTAAAAGCTCTAGAGGAATAGATTAAAAAAAAAAAGGTGAATACACCACAAATCAAATGTAGTCCTTTTAAATTCAGTTATCCCTATCGGTCAATACATCACAGAGAATCATAGTGAACATATACTTCTAACGCAAGTCATAGACACACACAAAGACACTCATAATACACAGAAACACATAATCAGTTATACAAGTCACGCTCATATTAAACCAGCACATCTGATCCAAAAACATCTTTACCAAGAACAGTAAAAACACCAATAAAATGACCCTGTATGTATATGAAAAATGTATGTAAAGCACCTCTTACACATGAATCTGTAAAGAGCACAGATGCCTTTGGCACCTCCACAGTTCAAACTTCAACTTTAACTTAATCTTTGTAGTGGCCAAGTGAAAGTGTTTCATGATGTTCTAGAAAACTGAATTTTCTTCATGTCTGGGTCAAGAGGTGTCTACATTCTAAAGAGCCTCCACGCAACAGAAAACTATCTCTCAAGACCAAGAGGTCTTTGACCAACAGGGAGCCACTTCTCTTAAAGTTAGAGTGAATCCTCATCTTGCACAGCATAAGATTTTCTACAAACTACAACATGCCAAATCATTCCCATATTGTAAGACCACCAAAGGGTGTAGTCTCATTTTCCTGGCATAAGTTTGAGAGAAGGGAAACATGAGATGTCTGCTAAATTAAGTCAAAAGTACATAATTCAAGAGCACAAGAGGAAGAAAGACTGTTAGCCACTTTGCCAAAAACTGGCTATGTTTGTGTATTCACAGTCTGTGATACTTGTTCATGACCACAGTCATTCATCACCTGTTGAAGGTACATCTTATAGCTAATCATGTGGTCTCTACTATTGATCTCTGTAGTTCATCAACACTGTAACTACATAGTCAGAATACAATCTGACAGAAATCAATGCGCCTAATTGGAAAACCCACAGCCCACATCTGCCTACTGTTCCCTGTAAACCTCAGGTGCAAGAACACACCAGTCACAGCTTACACTACTTACGCTAACACCTATCCAAATTTTATGATCCATGTTATCAACCAGGATTTTTGCAACACAGTACTATAAAACCGTAAAACTCCCTGCAGTATGAAGACAAAAACAGCACAAACACTACCAGTTGGCCTCCATGTCTGTGCCTTTACTGCCCTGGCTGCAGTGCTGCCAGTCACTGGCACCCTGAGCCTCTGAATCTCTTCATCATGGTTCGTTTGTTTTGGACTGGAATCCAACTCATGAACAGAACTGCTGTGGCAACCACAGCTGCAGAGATTTTAGCTGTATGTTTTGATACCAGTGGAGCATGAATACGTGTTCCTGGCTGTCTTTCTATATACTATATAGTATAAACAAATATTTTTGCAAATGAGGCCACAATAAAAATTCTGTTGCCTAAAAAAAGTAACAGAGCCAGCATCATTTGGTTTTACACTGAACAATAATTTGTTCCCTCTTGAGCTGATTAGCATGTTTTGAGTGCTGGAATGCAAAATTGGAGAAAGCAAATGATGTAATGTAACGTCCTGCCTTGTTCCAAAATCATGCTTTTTTTTTATTCTGAAAATGTGAAAATACAGTGACGCATCACTCCCTTAAGTTTTGGCAACATTCATCAAATACTAGCATCTAGTTTTTGGTCAACCATTGCAGTTCTTGAAATACCAGAATGATGCCGTTAAACACGTCACTCTCTCAAGTTTCAGTCCAAAAAGTTGTTCAATTCATTGTCTGTCCCAGAAGAACAAGACCACTGCTGACTAATGTCAAACGTTGACTGCATATTTGTAACCGTGTGGACTTAATAATGGGTCAGTGAAGTGCTCTTGTCCCACACGTGTGTAAATTGTGCCTCCTGATCTGGCTGAGTTTTTCTATTGCTGTCAAAGATAAGTCAGGGCAGTGTAGACTGTAAAAAATAGGAACTATTTTTCTATCACATGTAATTATGATTTAAATCTTTTAACTTTCCTCAGGGCTCTATAGGATCCCCAGGAATAGCAGGGTTACCAGGAAAACCTGGCCAAGTGGTAAGGCAGACAATCATAAAAACAAACAAAAAACAGTTATGTTACTGTGCATGACAGAAGATATATAACAACTTTAACTTGGATGGCATGATATTTCCAGGGAGAAAAAGGAAGTATGGGACCTCCGGGGCCACCTGGTTATCCGGGAAAACCTGTATGTATAAAACAATTCAGAATCAAATCCATAGATATTGTGCTGTTACAATTCTGTGTAAAACTCTTTTCTCTTATTTTAGGGCTTACCTGGGAGAGAGGGAAAGAATGGACTTCCAGGGGGACCTGGTCAAAAGGTCTGTTGGTTTTGACAGTACAGAATAGTTAAGTTACAAAGCTCATTCAGGGATATAATAGAGGCATGAGATTGGCTGAGTGTGTTAGAAGACTTTACTGTTCCCACTAGTTGTACTGTTGATGTTTGGCAACCATGGAAATGAAGTCATACAGTGCTGGTGTCCCCTTTGTCTTTTTCCAAACCACATTTGACAACTTCAGTAAACATCAAAGGTGTTCTTCATGTTTTAGATAGATGATAAATCCCAGATGACATGTAAAATGTATAAGACAGTGATGTGTGTGTGTCAAATCAAGGGCTCAGAACTAGAAATTTGGATGAAAATGAAATGCATTAATAATGTTTTTGCCTCTCCAATGTATTTAGGGAGAAGTTGGGGCCAGTGGCATCCCTGGTGTTGATGGAAGGGAAGGCCACCCTGTGAGTAGCAAACACACATATTACTCATGGTACATGTTTTATATTTTGTAGGTTGCTAGTGCTGTTAGTATTGTCCTACATCTTTACTTGGACTCCTAGAAATTTAAGACTCGATGCAAAATGTGAGGCAAATTGTGCTTGACTGAAATATGAAATGGACTGTCATATTGTGTTAAGGTTTAAAGTTTTCAGCAGAGCATTTTGAAACAAGAAAAGGAAAACTTTATGTATGTTGTACCTTACATTACGGTTCATAAAGTTCTTAACAGACAAATGCTGTACAAATTTAAGCTCACATGAAATCGTACTGTAAGTAACAGAATTGTAAAATAGACGCATAATGCTTTTTACCGTAGCAAGACTGCAGTGTGTTAACATATTGTCAGCAGTACAGAGAGTACCCCCTGACAGCCAGTAAATTAGGGGTATTTCCCCTGTAGTTCATCCCAGGATAACCCTGTTATGTAACAAGCAGGCTCAGGCTATAATCTAAGGCAGTGAAAGCAACTCATCGAGGGAATGCTGTGGTGCTCTGGCAGATCTGTTTTAGGAAGAAAGTGTTTCAACTGGGCAGCTACCCCACTGATCATGATTATAAGTGTCGTCCAAAAGTTTGAGATGGGTCTACAAAAGATGAGTCAGTTGCTCCACAAGGCTGTAAGCCATTTTTCCCCACCAGAACAATAGAGTTAGCAATGTATCCAGGGAGACAGGATTAGTACTGTACTTCCTCAATTTAAAACAGGATGAAGTTAGCTTTTCAGTGTAGGCCCCAATGTGGGGATTTCTCCTCCTATAGGTTGAGTTTGACCATCTTGGTGCCTCTGTGTCTTTATTTCTGTTGCTCTGCCTGCCTGTCTAATCCATTCACTATGCACATATGTTACTCAAACTTTTGTGTGAGGCAACCACTAAGCATCTGCAAGCAGTTATCTCAGAAGAAAATAACTAAAACAAAAAACTAAAGAGGCTTTCCAGGGTACTTTTGCTGCATGTGTTGAACCGAATAAACTTTTGACGTATGAAGCCATTTATTTATAAATCTGTATCTGCTGTCACTTATTTCCCCAAGTGAAATTTAAATAGCAACTACTTTTTTGTCTCATTGCATTTATCAGCAAATAAAACACGTGCACAGTCCACTTGGAACGCATGTGGTTCATCTGAGGATCGTACAGTTTGACATGCTGATTAAACTTTGGACAGTGCTCCAATAGTACATGGAGCGATGCAGTTTAGACAAAGAAATTACATATTCTTTCTATCTATCTTTTTTTTCCTTTTTTTTGGAAGTGATTATATTTACAAAATGTAACTGGGGAAAGTAACATTTTGGTAGACATTTCCTGGTGCACCATGACCAGTTCAATCAGAAGCTTTTATTGAGCAACTGGCTTCATTTCTTACTGACACAATGAAGTAATTATTGCAGAACTGTGAAAGGAAGTAAACTAGAACCTGTAGACTTTCATGTTGTTTTTAGAATCAATTCTGAAACACTGACTAGGAAAACATTTGCAGTTTAGAAATATTATTTCTGTTGAATACGTATATAACCCTCTAGCAGTAGATAGTGCAAGTGCATATTAGAGCAGGTTTAAAATACAGAGACATTACTCAGGGCTGGATTAATAGACAAAAAGAAGCATTACAAACAATTTCCTGTCATGTTTTTTTTCCCAAATTCTCCCAGGGTATACCTGGATTGCCAGGAACTGCAGGCCTGGATGGTCAAAAGGTAACAAGTTCCCAACAGATGTGCAAAAGAAACTGATCTGTGATTTTGATATTTCTTTGTGATAATGTTTGACTGATATGATTCTCATTTAAGGGGGAGGCTGGTTTGACTGGGCCGAGGGGCTTCAGAGGAATGCCCGGACTGCCCGTAAGTTAACATCTGTCGGACTGTTTGTTCATAATTTCAGTGCACATCAAAGTGCTAATATTGAATCTGAAGAGTTAACAAAACACTTTCTTGACTCTCCTGCAGGGTGAGATGGGTTTACCTGGTGCACCTGGTTTAAAAGGACCAATGGGACCCAAGGTGATCATTTATGCCTGCTAGAAAATTTCCCTTGAGCCTCTTCAGACTGTTGTATTGTGAGCAATGCAAAGCTACAATGAAGCTGGCAGAAATAATCACCGACTTTCATCTTACCAACAGACAGCAAAAAGATTTAATACAGGCTTTAAAAAGGATAAACTGTGCACAAAATATAATGTGAATTAATCCCCCTCTACATCCTTCAGGCTGTAAGTGCACTGGCTCAAACTGTGACCCAGAAAAGTCAATACTGCAGATCAGTCTATACAAGCTGAGACATGTCATGATTTAAGTTGACTCTAAGCACAGTATAGTGCAGTTAACCAGCTGCCAACAAGTACTGGATGTTGTATGACATTAGATTCCCGAGCCATATGTCGTCCAGCCTTCACAAAGCACATCGCGGTGCACAGTGTCATTACTTTGGATATGATTAAATCTTTGTAGCCCTCTTGAAATGCATAGAAAGATGCTTGGGTCAGCAGCATTACATGTTTTGTTTGGTCACTGTTTTTCTAAAATACACTTTAACATAAGTAACGATCTCTTGGCCACACCGGCAGCGCTAAATTAAGCTACAATCCGGTTCTCCTGCTTTCGTCAGTGGAATTTTAGTGGAAATGTAAGCAGTCTGGGCTTGTCTGGTCTGGACGCTCTGTCTCCTAATCACTTTTCATTAGCTGATCTGCCTCTAACAAGCCAGTGTGTATTGGTAAATGGCACACAAGTGAAAACCTAGTTTATGGACAGGCAGGCAATATTTTGATTTTATGGCTACGCTTCAGACTGCAATTACTGAGGCTTGTTCAACTGGAAAAGAAAGCATATGAGTAGACACAATTAAACGTCAAGCAGCAATATCCCAAAACCCCATGAAAGTATGCTTAAATTACTGCATGCATCAACGAAAATGAATTATGTTAAGAAAGTGAAAATACCAACTGCACTACAGCCAGTTATATGATGTAGAGATGATATTATTTCATTGTATGTTTTCCATAACATAAGACATGTTTTATTTCTTGATCAAGGGGATTAAGGGTGAAAGTGGAAGTCCAGGTATCCAAGGAGCACCAGGGCCTGTGGTATGTTTCTGTTTAAATGATCTAATATGAACCAGGTGCCTTTATCTCTGACTTAAATTACTTCAGTAATTTATTGAATAAGTAAAGCTGTGAGTGAATAAACATGTGTTTATCATGTGTTTCTTGGTTTAATTAATTGATGTTTAAATGAATGCTTTTAAAGGGGAGTGCAGGGGAACCAGGAAGAGCAGGTCAGCCTGGGCACCCAGGCATGCCAGGCCTGAAGGGCAGCAAGGTATTTCTACTGTGACCTTTTTTTTCTGCCAGTACAGTGACGCTCATTTCTCTACCACTTTCATCCAGTTGAAACCTCTTCAGATACATGATTTATGATCATGAAAATTCATCATTTGTTTTTGTTTGCTGGCCTGAGCTATACCCACTCTGGTCATACAGAAAGTTACAGTATGTCCACTGATATTTAGTGTGCCAGAAATTCTAGTTGTAATAATGACTCAACTTCCATATCATCAACTGATTTACATCACAATCACTTTTTAGTGGTAGTTTTTTAACTTATTTCATTACCACATGTTATTTTTGGACATTTGTACTAACAATAATTAAATAAGCCAGATGTGCGAAGTCTCCACTGTGATATAGAATATAAGGATATACTCTGGCAATATATATAAATCATTTGGAACTTGTGGTTAGTTTCCTGCTGCAAAACATCTAATGCATTTCTTTATTTCTTTGCCAGGGACAAAGGGGAAATACAGGTGAAAGAGGAGAGATGGTAAGACTCAGGACTGCCATCAACCCATAATTAGTCAAACAAGAGATAGACTTTGGTCCTAAAGAAATGTTTAACACTGGTCTGTTAGACTCAGTGTGGAAGTCTGCATGGGTGAACTTCTGTTAGTGGAGGAATATATTGTGTTTATTTTGATATAAAAATCAACAGTCACCTATCAGCTGTATTTTGCCTTTTGGAAGTGTAACTGAATATTTGCCATTCTTACCACCTTCCATAATGCTTTTTCTCCATTACACTGCACTGGATCAATTTTCATGACACAAAAACAAAATCAACTCTGGAAGGTAATGAGGAAGTGCAATCATATTTATGTAATCAAATCCAATGGGTTTTGATGTGGCGCATTTAAACCACATTAACACTCATAAACAGTACCATAACTAGAGACCATTGCTAGGTTGGACCATAGGTTGGACCACACCCATCTTCGAATTCTGCCTTCATTCTGATCTTAACTAGACACCTGTAAAGTTTTGCACCTGTATTTTTGCACAGTTGTGATGCTGTCATTGTGACAAAATCTGTTCACAGAAATGTAAACACCTGCCAACTCAAAACTACCTCTGTCCAGAATCACATTTTGCCATGATTACACACACAGACAGACAAGGTGAAAACTACATCACCTCCGCTGTTGCAGCTGATAAAAATGCATCAGTGATCATGTATTGAATGGATGTTTTAGACTCGTGTGTGAAACACTGATTTCATGTGCTTTCGTGACAATAATCTGATGATATTCTGACCAGGGACTGAAAGGTGAAATAGGAGAGCATGGTCGGCCAGGGGATCACGTGAGTTTCTTTTGATCAGCTTTGATGTATGAGGACTGATGATCGTTACCTTCCCCAAGGATGTTATCTTTCTATTTGTCTTTTAACCAGCAGAAGAACTGGTAAATAGATTTCAATGGAATTTGTTGGAAAAGTCACAGGTCAGGGGAGTAGTAGTTTTTAGGAGTCTTGAGAGTCGATAGTGCCGCCCTGTGGCCATTTATAAAGCACTTTCACTTTTTCATTTAAAGCTCAATTCTTGTTTTCGTTGTTTCCTTGTACACACATAGTGCCTAGCTAATCTATCCATAAAGGCAACACATACTCTCTGTGCATTTAAAATGAAAATCAACATAGAAGTCTTTTTTTTTTCCTATCGCTTTTCACACCCATGTATTGGATCATTTGTATTTGATGCTCTATACTCTCCTATCACATGCTGCCAAATACTTACAGGCATGACCTATTTGACATTAATTCTCATCATTCTTGAATACATTGTGCAACTGTAACCAACTTTAATTGACATGGTGCCATATTTAACAGATCTTACAGAAATCCGATGCGGTTGAGCATATAGGTGGTGCAACCAGCAAAACTCAGCAGTCATAATTCTGACTCTACAAATTTTTTGCATATTTGTGCATAATTTTTCAAGATTATCCTAAGATAAGATGAATGCCAGTGACCTGTTGTATGTTTTAATGAAGATCTAAATGCAGATTTTTCATTATTTAGATAAAACATTTTGGTTGTTGTTCAAATGCTTTCTGCTGTAGTTTTTAATGACTTACCCTGACTTTGATTGGCAGGGCTCCATTGGTCCAATGGGACTAAAAGGAGAGGTATGTTAAACTAAATGCATTAATTACTGTACCTCCATCTAACCTGAATTATCACATTTATTGCTGACACTGGGCTTGTATTTTTGCCAGAAAGGGACAGCAGGAGATCCGGGGCAGAGAGGTCAAGAAGGTCAGGTGGGACGGCCTGGACAGCCGGGTCAGTTAGGCCCACCCGGTCCCCGAGGGCTGCCAGGGGACATTGGTCTACCTGGCCCACCTGGACCTGAAGGAAGATCTGTATGTGTGATACACATTGTGTTTACAACTTTACTGTTGATGATTTTTTAAATCATGATGTTGTGTCTGAGACATTCACTGCAGATCCACATGATCCATTACTTTATTACAGGCAAGTGAACTGTCGGACAATCGTATTCGGCAAATCTGCAGAGATATTCTTCAGAGTGAGTATCATTAGAGACTTACTCATGATGTGTGTCTGTGTTTTCACCACTTACATCTGAAATCTTTTCATTGTCAATCATCCTAGGTGAGCTGCCTTTACTGTTGCTGAGCAACCAGCAGAGTAGCTGCACCAGATGCCAAAGCCGGCCTGGATCTCCTGGTCCTCCAGGTCCAGCTGGGCCCCAGGGACTCAGGGGTCTCCCTGGACTTATCGGGTCCAGGGGACAGCCAGGACACCCAGGTCGGCCAGGGCACCCTGGTATTAATGGGCTCAAAGGTAAAACTAGCTTCAAGTCAACAGTATGTTATTAAAACTATTTTGGGGGATGCTCTAATGCAAACACTTGTGTTTGTAGGAGAACCAGGTTTCAAAGGTGAGAAGGGGAGCCCTGGTCGAACCATTATTGGAGACCAAGGGCCAGCTGGTCCCCCAGGTAAATAATTTAATATCTAATAATAATTTAAATAACTAATAATAGTTTTATTCAATTTATCATTCAGGTTATTTACAAAAAACCCTCTTGCTGAGGTACCTCTGATATCTAATGTCACCTTTTACTACTGTGTACCGTTTCTTTGAACTGATCATTGCTTAGTCTTTTTGTCTCCGCAGGTCCAATGGGTCCCCAGGGGTACGGTAAACCAGGTCCTGCAGGTAAGCCTGGACCCCCTGGTCTAAATGGAGCAGAGGGTAAAAGTGGTAATCCTGGTATCCCTGGCCAGCCTGGGATATGTGATCCATCCATGTGCTATGGTAGCATGATGAGGCGGGATGCTTACAGCAAAGGGCCAATCTATTGATGTAATGCAGCGCCACTGCAGGCACCAGTCTAGAGCTGATGTGGAACAAACAGCCATTCTCAGGAAGATCTCATCTTTACAGTTTGTCTCTGTCATGGAAACAAAACGGACCTCTTCTAACACCTTTTATGTGATCTCAGACAGTCATAGAACTAGATCCTATCACATTTTCTCTATTGGTATTTTGTATTATTAGTCAGATGTCTTTGAACAAGGTTTGAGGTTTTAATGGTGTTAAGAGAATTTGTAATTGGCTCCATTTGTTACCTCTCATCTGATCACCTTGAACTCGTACTAAATCTGTGTCTGAGTCTCTCTCTGGGCAGTATGGCTGGTACATTTTCCCATATTGCCCCCTGGTGTTGCTTCATTGCATGTCGCTGTCTTAATTTTCACAGCACATCGAGTGGGTGCTATATGTTAGATTAAGAAAAAAAAAAGAGAACAAAAAAACACAACTTCTATAATCTATAACTTTCATGTTCAGTGATTTCACCATAAATTATGTCAGAAATTGGCATGTCTCAACACAAAACTGTGAGTTTGATTTCCTGTAGCTGATTATGAGCTGCTGTAAGCCTGTGTTCCTAAAGCATTCAGTTTGACTGTTAAGCACTTAACTCTTTATGCAAACTTCTACAACAGCTAATACTGTGTAAAAGTAACTAATACTTTCCCCCATTACAATACCAGTTAATTCATGTCATTTTATTCCAGTTAAAAAATGTTTAAAGTTTCACCGTCTAAGAACATGCTGACATTTTAATTTGAAATTTTATGTCATCTATGTTCCAGAGGCTTACCTTTCATTACTGTAGCAGGTATTTTATTGTTATTTATAAAAGAGTCATAACTGTGTATTTCAGTAGTGACATTTCTTAAGCAGCTTTTGTAATTTTATTTTGTGTCAAGGTGACTTTTGTATGAATCCTTTTTTTCTAGAATTAAAATATCATAATGATGTGTGAACTCAGTTTGTCCTCTGCTTTTGGATTTAAGTTTCAGGTTTATTTCAGGACTCCATCACATCATCAATCTCATCTTCGTCCTGGAAAGTCTGGGTGTGGTGTGTGTGCTGTTGAGATGTTTCCATTTTGACTGCAGCATCAAAAAGGATGAAGTGTGATTGCTGTGGAAAAAACAAGAGATCATCACCTGGGTCTCCTACTAAGGACACAGCGTTAGGAAACTTGGATGCAAGTGCAAAAAGCTTCAGTAGGCGGTGTGTGTGTGTGTGTGTTTGTGTGTATGTGTGTTTGCGAGACTTCCAACAGCTGTGTTGTCACTTTGTACACTAGATGGCGCTATGTGGCAATAGACAGCATGTCCAGGAGTTACATTACCTACATAGGAGCTTCCTTTTTTTCATCCTGGACAGCAGCCACCCATCACATGGAAACCTCTGAGTATTTATGTATTTGATTATCTCAGCATACTTACTTCAACATACTGTTTGCTTAACGCCCCTCTGAGAATGGAGCTTTCTGCATAAAGACTTTTGCCTTAAATTAACTTTTCTATACTCAAAGGCAGTTTTTTGCTTTGTAGGGAATTTATAGAATCATGAAAATGAAAATCATTGTAGGATATAGAGGCATACAGTGGCTCTGTGGTTCCAAATCCTGAATCTGTAGTATTCCTATCAATCTTTGAGGTATATTTATCTGCTGCGCCATTTGTTCCTATAAGGGAATTTTGTATCCTCCTAGTTACAGTGCGGTAAAAGCTGGCCCACTTGTTTGTTGGTTAGATTAATAGAATATATATATTTTACATCATCCCAGTAGCTCGTGTTTAAGCCCATACAGTGTGAAAAACAGGATCCTTCTTGTTGTCGGTGAATGCAGCTGGAGCCCTCTCCTATAAACACGCGGACTTCAATAACTTGAGGTGATTAAAAGGCTCTGTCATTATTCTCTCACTCGTTAAGACGGGCTCTCGGATTTCAAGTGTCTCCTTTTACACTCTTGAGCCGCCACATTCATCATGGGACCGGGCTGAAGTTTTATTGCGGCCGCTAGAGGTGGATGCAAAAACAAAAGTTGAGTGTGGGATGGACTCAGAGGGCAACTAGCCCCAGTACACTCTCTCAGGGAAAAGAAGAAGAAGGGGGGGAGAAGAAAAAGAAAAATGCGAGCCGGGGCATGAGTCGAGAGTTCCTCTCTGTTCATTTTTGACACAGTTCAACACATTTCATCCACTGGGAACTCCGGGTTATCCTTCGACGTTATGGGCGTACCTACGTGTTTTTTCATCACAGAGGAGTAAGGTGAGGGACGGGGTCACAGCTCCATAAATAGTTGGTGTGGCACAGACTTTGGATGGACCCTGGAGGAGTACGTCCTGCTGGAGGAGACTCGCGCACAGGAGAGTAGCAGCGACTTTTCTGCAAGCTGATACCTCATTTGTTGAAGGGTTTACTGGTTTTAAAAAAACAAACAAACAAAAAAAACCTCTTCATTTACCACCGTGAAAGTTGTGGTGCCTGTGGCTAATATGGAGAGTCTATGATTCCGTATTGGCAGAGATATAAATTGCTTTATTTTCCCCACAGAGTGCGATGTAGTTCAACCTCACATCCCAAAGTGAGCTATTTGTCAAGATGACAGCGCTTACACCTTTGAACCGTGCTGTGCTTGGACTTGCGTGGAGCTGCTTGAGTTTTCTGTCCTGCGCTCATTGCGGGTTAAGTGACAACCATGTGCACTCCAGTTTTATTTACAGGAGGTTGCGCAATCACGAACGCAGGGAGATCCAGAGAGAGATCCTCTCCATCCTGGGCTTGCCTCACCGTCCGAGGCCCTTCTCTCCCGGGAAGCAGGCGTCCTCTGCGCCGCTCTTCATGCTCGACCTGTACAACGCAATGGCCGTGGAGGAGGAGGAGGTGGTGGGGGTGCCACAGGGCGCGGGAAAGAACTTCGGTGCCAAGGCTCAAGGGCACTCCAGGAAAGGTTACTACAGCCCCCAGAATGCCGGGTACTCCCGTGTGGCACAGCCTTACCGAGCGGCCCCACTGTTAGGCCACAGCCCCGCGCTCACCACAGCGCAGGACACCAACTTTCTCAATGACGCCGACATGGTCATGAGTTTTGTCAATTTAGGTAAGTGACATTAAAGTAGTCCCATCTGTCATCTTTTCTTATTAAATCAGAACTGATTAATGGATTAGTCCAAATTAGATGCAATCGATCCTGATTTCATTTGCATTTGACAAAAACCCCTCTCCACCTCATTCTCTCATCATTGTATCTTTTCTTGGTGAAGAGCCTGATCTTCTGTACATTAGATGTCATTTTCTAGATAATGCACTGCAGACAAGGAAATATAAGGACATTCCACGGTGAAACCCAAAAGTCAGGCCGCACATGGACATATAGCACATGGCGTTTATTGTGAAAATAGATGTGGCTTGAGATGTGGATTTTTCTTTAGTCTACGTTGCTCTATAAAAACTATAAACTATAACAAGCGTGTAAGCTAAGTTTGCAGTTGTTGACCTACTCTATTTATTTATTTATTTCTAGATTTAAATATCTTTAGTACATTTTCAGACATCAGTTATTATCCCTCAGAGATGTTCAGTTGCTTTAGCCTTGTGTGAAATATTTTGCATTCAACACAATTAAAATTTTTGACCTTATCAGTTTTTGCTGCTTTCTATTTAAAATGCAGCTGATCTGTATGATGATTGTGTTTGTTCAGTAGCCACGACCCTTAACCCTTCAGTTCAGAGCAACTTATCAGATGACTGTCTGACCTTGAGAAAATTGGTCTAAATGATTTCCTGTTGTTAAAAGGGGAGTGATATTGAGTGATGCCTGTATTTCTCCTGGTTCTGTCTCTAGGAGAAAGCAGGAGTTCTACTCTCCATATCTGAGCTATTTGTTGCATTTATTGTTCTTGAATGAGAATTAAAATATCAAGCATACCACATGGAAAGTTACTTAAAAGTAGAATATGATACAGCCTTGCAGAATCTTAAACCAATGATTTAAAAAAAAGTCACCATAAAACAGACTTAATATGATATTGGCACTGTAGTTTATTTTCTTGAATATATGGCAAAACATGTAAAAGTGGAATTGTGTAGAGTTCCTTGGGAGTATAATCCCTCACCTTGGCCTGGGCCCATCTGTTTCCACTTACCACTATACCAGGGCATGTACACTGTCAGCCTTGAAAGCTCTGCTCTCATTCTGGTGACTGTCAGTGAAGTGCTCAATGGGGCTCTGTCTTTATTACAGTACACTCAAATATAGCTACTGACCTCAGCTGTTTTACAAAAGTCCATGTGGGATCTCATGCAGTTTAATATGCCTACTGTAAGAATAAATAAGAAATCAAGCAATTTTTTAAAAATTCTGACACTAAAGTGAGATTGTATACAAGAGTTAAGATGTAACACACCAGCCATTTATTAATATTTTTAACAAAATATGGATACCGTCCTTGTAGAACAAGCTGAATCCAATTAATATGCAACACATCAAGAATGCATGCGGCTCGCCCTTACCAGGGAGTGAGGTCATTATTATTTAATCTTTAGCTGTTTTAAATGCTCCATGCTCCATTCTTAGTAGTACTTCTGCTTCAGATTACTGCCTGTGGCTAATATAATGGAACACGCTCAGTGGGTAAAAGTCAGACCTGACCTCTGACCTCTTTGTGCTAAGTAACCGCAGGCGTTCTCCCTCGATAAAATATCAGGGAAGTGCACTGCATGATATCACCACGGATGTCAGAAAATTCACTGAGCTCAGCTACATGCCTCAGGCAGGGGTGTGAGACAGTTGGCGGTCACTTTTTAGTATCTTCAGTCAACAGGTGATCATGTTGATATACTAGGCTGCTTGATGTGGTTATTTAAGTAATTTTATTGAGGAACTTTATTTTGAAAAATCAAACCGTCCATATCTTTTATTCATTTCCATGCAGCAAAATATAAAATAACCTGAATAACTTTTTCAGGCCTAAAAAGATATCTCACATTACTCATTATAATAGAAATATTTAGTTTTAAAGGTTAAGGGTCATTAAACACACTTGACTCATTGTATGGAACCTACAGGAGGTCAGTATAAGGTCAGAAATTAGGTCAGAGTAGACGCTCACATGATGTTGAAGAATCCTGTCTGGTCTTTTCTCTCACTTGAGGATCAGACCAAAGTGTCTTTAATTGAAATCAGCCTGTTTTTCTTAACTGACAGCCCATTCATCATGGCCAGAGAATGCAGTTAGGCACACAGTAGAGGGCCTGTCTGGGAACTGCTACCTGTATTCAGTTGACTGATTTAATGAACTGGAAAGTGCTTTTGTTGGTAGTCAAAATGTTTGGATTGGACTTGGAATGTAAAAGAAGATGTAATAAATTACTATTTTTCTGTGTGTTAATGCCGGCATATTTTCTCTTTTGAGCAACACACACAGCGGTTCAGGAGGTGAAGCCATATTTTCTGATCAGTGTAAGCTTTGCTGCCAGTAAAAATGAAATTCATCACAAAATATTTTCTTTCCCAGTGGAGAAAGATAAAGATTTTTCTCACCAACGACGACACTACAAGGAGTTCCGTTTTGATCTGACTCAGATCCCAGATGGAGAAGCGGTGACGGCTGCAGAGTTTCGGATCTACAAGGACCGCAGTCATGCCCGCTACGAAAATATTACTCTGAAGGTTACCATATATCAAGTCATCAAGGAATATCAAAACAAGTAAGTACCAAACCAACTATTACACCATTAATCTGACAGATATAGTTGCTAGTTACTTATGACACATTACACTCGACACATATGACCAACTTACAACAAATATTGTACTGTTATAGATTAGACCACTAAGAATATATAAAGTAATTAAAAATTGCTCAACCTCAACCAGCTAAAACATCAATATGATGCTTTTTCAGTTGCACATCAGTAATCTTAGTGCAGTAATATATAACACTTATACAGGGACCATTCTTTTGCCTCATGAGTACTTCTACGTTTGATAATTAAAATACATTCTGCTGCTACTGCTATGTACTTTTGTTAAAGTATGAATGCTGGCCTTTTACTTGTACTGCTACTGTTTTTTTAGTAAAAGGTCTCAATACTTCTTGTACCACTGTATACAGGATATTTTAGGGGCATAATTTATTGAGGATCAACAGACCCTGATCATTGACATTTGAGAGAAAATGAATCTGAAAATGAGTCCCTGGGGAATCAAACATCTCAGAAAAAGAATATAGGCTCAGGACTTGCATCAAAGCTGTTTGTAACTGCAAGTTGACTGAAAGAAAACAGAAATAGCTGTTACTTCAGCTGTAGTTTGATCTTCTGTAGTAATCTTATTTCACAGTTTTTTTTTGTTTTTTTTTTTTAAAGGCAAATACTCCAGCAGCTATTGTCTTGCACGGCTGAAACTTTTCCACTCACACTGAACGCCCTTCTATCTCCAACTCTGCTCTCCTTCATTCGCACCATGTCTGCCTTACAAATATAGTTCTAGGATAAAGAGAGCTCCATTAGCAAGTTGGCCACTTATGAAGCTTGGAAGGTCCATCAGTTATCACTCGTCTTGTGTAGCCTGCTGGCCGTGTCCCAGATGAAACCATGAGGGACCATATTAGGGGGGGGAGGGGGCTCCCTCGGGTGTTCCCGTGATCACTGTTATGCCCACCACCTGCCTGTCTTAACAATATTCCGGAAGTTTAAACCATGACATAGCTGAATACACAAGGGTGTACTTAAAAGTGGGCCCACATTTGCTTGCCAAAAATGTGTGTGGGTGATTGAAGGGGAGATATGGCCCTCCTGGGCTTTGAAAAGGTCCAAGTCAATGGACTCTGCCATCTTAAAGGGGAAGACTGCTCAGTTAAAGTTTTTATAGGGAATAGTATGTTTCAGTTAGTATTCACAAAGAAGAACAGTGCTTCCCCAGTGCTAGAAATTTGAGAATCAGTATCAGAATATGTGATTTTAAACAGTTTTCTCTGGGTTTTTCTAAACTTAAAAGGTTATAATGAATTCATAAGTTATGAGTACTATTCGCTTGTAAAGCCATACACATTATTTTATGTTTTTCTTCAGTATATCAGACAACATACCAACATTGTATACTCAAAATGGTCAGAGCCAAGGGTTTTCATTCCGTCATTTCTAAAAAATTCACTCTTGCACAAAGTACTGTTAGTTTATGGTTTCCTTAAAGTAACTTAATTGGGTATTTTAAGCATTTCACAATAGTGACCATGTATGCTGTATACTACTAACAGTAACTTCCTCAGTTCATGTTCAGCTGAAATTTTGTTAGGGTCAACTAAAGGTCACCGTCAGTGTTAAATAAGTTAAGTATTCCTCACTACTATGAGTATAGGTTTGAACTCCAGATGCTGCTGTTAAAGGTACCCTGTGGAGTTGTTCTTTTTTTTTTGTAGACAAACAAAGTTATGTTTACACTCACTATTTCTCACCTAAACACACTGTGCTAATTGTTGAGTTCTAACAAACATGTTGAATACATTTCCCTTTTTTATATGTGTAGAGCCAGTTCTCAGAGGAATGTGTAATCTACAGTTTAGGGTAATTTTAAAATCACTCACCGACCTGACCTCATCTCACTCCACTATAAAAAGACAAAAGACAAAAGAGTGACAAAAAAAGTTTAAAGGTTAGAGTTCTTACCTGGCTGAGTGTTAACCACTTAGTTAAACTCTGTCTGAACAGCACATCCAGAAATCACACTTAAGGAGTGTCATAAAAAAATTCCCCTTGGATATGGCTGTTGGAATAGTGAATTCTTACCTACACAAACTAAATTATCACAGGATAAGCTTAATTCTGTACATTTCAAAGAGGAAGTTCAACAGTAAGTCACTCATAAGGATTCATCTTGTGTGGAATTCCACATGACGTTGAGTTTTATTACACCTGTAACAAACACATAAATAGTTCCTGAACTATTCAGGCCATATGGAAAATCTTGGTTCTCTCTGACCAGCACCATGTAACCACAAAAACTGAACAGGCCTTATCCGATCTGCTGCTTGAAAGGAATCCAATGCAAATTGCGAAGCGGGGCTTTTTCAACTTCGGGTTGATTGATGCCTTATGTCAGGCTTCATGTTAAAAATACACAAAGGCTGATACAAGATTAATAAATCCTGAGCAGTTTTGCCCAACAAATAGCTGAAACCTTGGAGCATGCTTCAAAACACAACCCTGCAGTTTATTACGAGTCACAGCTTCTTAACAATGGCGGTGCTCTTTCTTTTGGCATACAAAAATAGCCAATTACTTTTACACACCAAATCACCAGTGCGCAATACTCAGGGGCTTTTTAGAGAAGAATGTTTGGTTTCAAAAGGATAAAGAGATGAAGACACTAATAAAAGCCACTCAGATTCTGGCTTCTGCTACAGCGTTTGTATCCATTTGTGATCAGTCAGTGATACCTCGTTTATCTCTTCTGGTCTAACCAGTTAAGACCTCTTGGATTCAGTCTAAATGCCCTCAAAGAAGCATATGGTTTCTTTTTTGTGTCCCATTAAAGCTATGCAGCATTAAGGGGTAGAGGCTGTTTTTATTTGTTTTAGAGCTTAACAAAGTGTATCAGGTACAGAGGTTTTGTAATTTGTTTATAATACAGCAGTAAAGTCACCACATTCATCTTACCATCTGTTTGACCGACACCACTCTAAACAGGAGTAATAATCTTAAATAAACCAACATACCCACAGAGACAAAAAGCTGGTGCTTTAAAGACTGTTTGAGAGTGTATGATTTTAACTGTGGTATATTTAGTGCAGATGTTCGTTTCATTGTCTCTCTTTACCTTCAGAGATGCAGAGACATTCTTGCTCGACTCCAAAAAGGTCCAGGCGTCTGACGGGGGCTGGCTCGTGTTTGACATCACAGCCACCAGTAACCACTGGGTGATGAACCCACAGCAGAACTTGGGCCTGCAGCTCTGTGTGGAGACTGTAGATGGCAAGTGAAGTTCAGTTTTTCTTTCTATGAATTTGACATTTGTTCCTTCCTTTGTAACCTCTCCAGATTTATTTCAGAATCTTGGACTCTAGAAAGGGTCAGGAAGTTCATCTTTTGAGACAATCCACAATGTCTGCATTTGATTAAAAACTAATATCTTCATTGACTTCAGGATAAATGTGACTTGTATATTTGACACTGATTTTTTATTTATCACCAATAAATAGCCCTAAATCCACAAAAAAAGATTAATGGATTGTCATATTCTTTGTATTTGTAAAGATGTCGGATTTCAGATTCACCTTGAAAGCAGTAATAAAATGATAAAATATCCTGTTTTTCTTTGGTTTTGTTTTGAAAGTTTTATTTACCTGCTGATTTTTAAAGGACGAAGTATCAACATAAAATCTGCTGGAATCATTGGGAGGAATGGGCCCCAGTCCAAACAGCCTTTCCTGGTTGCTTTCTTCAAGGCCAGTGGGGTGTTACTTCGCTCTGTCAGAGCTGCTGGTGGGAAAAAAAAGAATCACAATCGCAATAAATCCACTAATCAGCAAGAATCATCAAGGGCACCAAAAACTGGAGGTATGCGCACTTTTATGATGTATTTTTTATTTTCTGTTATAATTTCTTTTACCCTATTTACCTGACATTAAATCTCTAAATTGGATACATTTTGACCACACGCTATCATTGCATCAGACTGTCCATTCATTTCTCACACTATCTAACTTAAGTCTCTGCAATGAAAAGCTCCAAAATGACTGGCCAGATTGCCACATTCACCTCTGATCTGCATGCCAACTAAATTAAACTGAAATAACATTGCTGTGAATATATTAGCACTTGAAGTGATTGATCATATTGAGATATAATGGATAGTGGCTTCATTTTCAGATTATAACACCAGTGAACAGAAGCAAGCCTGTAAGAAACATGAACTTTACGTCAGCTTCAGAGATTTGGGCTGGCAGGTAAGACACACAAACACTGACAGAACTGACACATGGTCATGACATGATGAACTCTTTTTATTCAGATTATATGGTGACACTAAGAAATCACAGCCCGTGTCGTAAATAAAAGAAGCAAATTGTCTTGTTTTTGTCAAGGATTGGATCATTGCACCTGAGGGCTATGCTGCTTTTTATTGTGATGGTGAATGCGCGTTTCCACTTAATGCACACATGAATGCAACAAATCATGCAATTGTACAAACCTTGGTAAGTATTCTTTAGAGTGTTTTGCAGATGTGCATGGCAATAAAATCACGTTTTGAGCTGCCATGATATTTTTTGCAGTTATAATTCATTTGAAGCTCACTGCTGTCACATCTCTTTTAAACCTACTCTGTGCTCTCATTTATAGGTCCATTTAATGTTTCCTGACAATGTGCCAAAGCCATGCTGTGCCCCAACCAAGCTCAACGCAATATCAGTACTTTACTTTGATGACAGCTCAAACGTTATCCTCAAGAAATACAGAAATATGGTAGTTAGGTCTTGTGGTTGCCATTAGTGGCTGGGCTAACTTTAATTTATGCTATCTGGTATGGGAATCGCTGGAAAACACATCTGCTGCAGGTGTGATGTGATGTACAGTATTATGTATATAAAGTTTTATTACCTAATTTATTTTCTCTCTTTTTTAATAGCACTGAATATTGTGATATTTAAATGATTAGGACAAAATGATTTTTCTTTACGCCAGTTATCTCATAACTTTTGTGTCCGTTGGCATATACTCCCTCTTAGTTACATCTGTATGATAACTTTTATGAGTAAATTATTCACTGGAGTCTTCATGATACATAAGGTCGCTTCCCCTTCTGCTTGTTGTTCCCTTTCCAATAGACAACTATAAATGCTCACTGGTCTATCTAGAATTAAACTTGGAGGTCAGTATATTTGCTTTTTCTTCAGTGCTAGAATAATGTCACAAAGTCCTGCATCACAAATTCATTTGATAAATAAGGGAGATGTTGAGATGATACTGTTAGCACTAACATCACAACTTGAACAGGCTATTGGAAATATTCTAAATCAAATTGGATCACTGGAAAAAAAGAAAAAAGTGAGTGTTCCTTAATATAAACCAAACTGCCCAAAGCTATTTTCAAGCTGTCACCGTCTTTCAGCACTGATACAGTTTCACCTTTTCCATGCCAGCTTTTTTGTGTGTTTTATAAGCGAGTGTGTTCTCAGTAGGGGATTATGTCAGTTTGGAATGAAACTCTTAATATGTTGAGTGTTCACTTATGAATGCTTTACAATTTATGTCCTTTTTAAAAAAAACATGTTAATGTAAATCTCTTCCATAAACATTGTCTCGTTCCTCTGTGAACTCTGTCATAGCTGCAGACGTCTTTGCTTCATGCTAATTCTAGTTCTCTTTTGGGGAAAGTATATCTTAATGTAGAGTGTTGTGTATTTTAATAAATGTACCACTTGAAAATCTTTTTTTCTTTGCCATTACTTGACCTTACGGCTTTTCTTGCCCTCAACTATATGCAGAAATGTGTTTTATGTTGGAGCTTTTTCTCCTTCTCCAGCTGTAAGTCCTCTAGCCTTTTTAAATTCAAGTTGTCCTTGTGTATTTCTCTTTGGAGCTGTGCGGATGTTTTACATGCTGTTGCTGGACTACCGTCTCAGATTTATAAATGTTTGACAAGTATGATATAAACTCGGGGTCCACCCATGGAGCCTGTTGACATGCTCTTGGGGAGTGGTAATGCAAGTGGTACAGTGCTAGCTGTAAAGCAGCACTGTGACCTCCAAAGCCAGCCCAAAAGGGTGATTATCATGAGGCTGCCAGTGGAGAAATGTATATTATTTTGTAACCAATCCCTTCCAGATTATGGGGGAAAGATAGTATCCATCACATGATTTATGTGATGTGTATGGCACACCTCTGCTCATTTGGATTTTGTGCACTCATATTTTGGATGTTGGGCCATCTGTTCAGAGATGGGATTCACCCCTGGAAACAAAGTGGGGACCATAAACTAAACCGAGCGAGTTGTTATATTTCCTTCTTGTTCGGGATAAGAAGAATGTCCAGACAAGTGTGAGAGAACATGCTATTTCCAGAGCAGTGCTCTACTTACGCACTGATTTTCAATGGTCTTGGAAATGTAGGGATTAGGTTAAGGATTAATATTTATTTACACAACTGTGTTGACCTTCACTGAACACAGGATATGTACTGTTGCACTTTTTCTCCGCACACCCCCACCTTCGCACTTTTATAACATTTTTTTTCTCTGACATGGCAGAACATTGAGTGACTGTATTTCACTTAATTAAAAGCAGTGGCTGGCCTGCCCAGATGTTATGTGGGCTGCATCTAAAAGGAGTGTTGACATTCAGTGAATAGAAGAGGCCACCTGCTAACTTAACTCTTGGCTTGAGGGGTGCTTTGCATTCCTGTGGCCTGTTGCCTGGCATGATTACGCCTTGCACTTCACAATCCCATCTACTGTTTAATATCATGGATTCTTTCCAATTCAACTATATTTCTCCCTTTTCTGTAACGCCGGAGCTGCAATGAATGAGCTCCTATTTAAGTTCTCCAGAATTACACAGCCCTCTTGACAGCAACCTCCTCACCACATGAAAGGAGAGGGTAACAATTGCCATACTCAGGGCCAGATTAATATAGTGGCCCCTTCTCCTCTGAGACCCCCATGGTCAAAAACAGCCTGCAGTGAGTCAGAGGTGCCTTGACATTCATCAGATCAGCACTTCCAGTGGCCACTTCTGAAAAAGCTGGAAGAAAAGGTCACAACCCATGGCAGTTTACTTTTAATGAAGGGTTTCTTGTGCGTTATTCATGCATCACATGCTCAGGTTTATTGTATATGTCACAACATACTGTTAGCTTTACATAAACACACTTAAATAATGTCAGGATGCGTTTCCAGGTGCTGATATTAATTTTTTTTTCTACCAAAAACATGTTTATTCTCTTAACCTGATTGAGAAAACAGATGTGTCCATGTGAGCGGCTGTTAAGAACATGTTCTTTTGTTCAGCAAAAGTGATATATTTAGTGAGGAGAGATCATCTTGAAACTCTTAGCAGGCACGACTGGCTGTCTGTCAAAAGTTGCAAATGCTTGATGATTCAGGTCATTTTTTAAAATCTAATCTAAACCATCACCAGCAGGAAATACGTTGATAAATACTGCAAAACAAAAACGACGTGCTGAAAATGAGCCAACGATCTTGTCAGACCACCGACAAAGGTGTGCGTGCTGGAGGCCGCTCAGAAATGCTGTCTAACAGTACGAGTATCACAGATTAAATCACAGAAGCTGTGATACTTCTGTTTTCTGTTTTCTTTTTCAATAACAATTCAAATCCACTTTTAGTGCAGCTATGTCTCAGTCATCCATTTTGAATAGTCTAAGATTCAAAGTAACTCAAGATAATAAACAACAGTTTATGTAAAAAGCAAGCAACAGAAATTGAAAAAGAAATAATATATTTTCCTTATGTATAGGCAAACAAGAAAAAAAACTCCACTTCATATTTTTCTGTGCCAGTGGCTCTTAAACCACTTCAAGGTTTCCAAGCCTTGTAGAACCCTTATTTTAATTGCCCATCAATGTTTTAATTATAGTGTATTCAAAGTGTTTTTGTGTAGTTACTCATTCATGTAAACAAGTGTTCTGAATGAGTGTTGTGTGTTTGAAATAAAAGTCAAATGTGGTCAGTAGTCCATGAAAGAAAACTTGGATTTTAGTCAAACATACCCATAAATTATGAAAACTAAACATTTGTTCACAGGCTTAGTGGAGTTATTAGGCCAGCTACTGTAAAAGCACACAATGTTATATTTGTGAATTTGACTTTTCATTAATGTGCTCAGTTTCTGGTACAGTTAACTAATGCTGGCAGGTTAGATGAATGACATGATGCTTCTACTTTGATTATGTTTTGGTCAATTTATTACAGCTACAAAATGTAACAGTTATTGTTCATTTGGTTTAGTAGTTCCATGTTTCATCAATTTAGCCCCTGTTTCACCAGAGATCTTTTTCTTTCTGCTGCTCAAAGTTTATTTTCAAAGTCTCACCTTGCAGTCCATACACAAGGCAAGTGAAATTGTATCTAATAAAAATGTTGTGCAGTTTACCTAATTCATCTCCCCACATATGGTTCTCCTTATTTGTATTCTGTGGGTGGGCTATGACTTCCATACAGCTCAATCAGTCCCTCTCGAAAAGGGAGACCATATGGGTCACATTTTTACATGTTGTTTGGTATGACAAGGCTGCAGCAGGACCAGTGAGGAATGTGTCCTCACAGAGGGCAACGCAGAAACGCTGTTATGTTTGCTCATTATTCACTTATGCATATGAGCCTCCCGAGCCAGAGAGTAGAGAGGGTTTTGGGTTCTTGGAATTACAACAGACTGTTTGTGAACTCAACTGTCGCTTCATATTACTATTAGAGGTGGCACCTGTGCATTTAAATCATTTCTATACTTTGAAATCTTGTGCTTTTAGTTTAACACATGCATTAAAATGCATGGGCTAGCTACAGCAGTGCTTTTCCGAGGCAATTTAATAAATTAATTCATAAATCTAAACCCTCTGTTTACTTTATATAACTATAAAATGGATTTACACGCAGTTGTTTTTAAAATAAATCCTGGTTGAGCTTTCCATTTTTTTCTTTTTCTATTGCATGCAGCATTTATGTAACATATTTTCCATGAGAATCCAGAAAAACATGAGTCTTTTAAGATTCTTTTGTGGGTTTGTCTCAGTGGAAATAAAAGCGTCTGTCATGATATGCTAACAACGTCTGCTCTCTTTTCTTTGTGCAGGTTAGTTATGTCCTCATGTCGCCCATCTATTTTACTATTTATGTCGAAGAACACATAAAAATTTTTTTAAAGCCTTAAAGGAAAAAAACAAACCAATGCAGATGCGCAGGACTTTAACTTGTTTCTGAGGCCAAGGATGTTTCTATCCTTTAAAGCTTTAAAGGATAGCTTTAAAACCAGTGTTTAATATGCTGCCAAAACATGGTACATCAGATGATTATGGGTATATCTGGGCACAATTATGAAATAAGGGAGAAAGAAAGAACAAAAGCAAGACAGAAAAAAACACAATTTATTCTATAAAGGTAAACCTTTTCTATTAAAACCTGATGTTCCGTTGTCTCCAAAATGAAAACACTCATAAAAGTCCATTTTGAGTTAATCATAATCACTGTCGAAGCCAAGGTAATTAAAAGTATCTAGTTGTGTTTATAATGGAGATTGAAGGTATTACTTTGGTCAGCGGACCTGCAGCTACCACTGTGTATTACTTACCTCTCTGCAGCTGATTAAAGCAAGACAATAGCACATCTTTTAGAATTTTAAAGAACCTCTTGATTTATTAGCTTTTGTATGGTATTTAAAGGCCTTTCATGTACGTCCAAGGGTTTAAACAATGGAAACTATCATTCATTGGTATCCACCTTACTGCACAATGCACTGCATTGAGCGTTAGAAGAAAGGTGGGAGACTGGGAAGATGACACGTGCACTGTCCCACGCTGTGTGTCTGCTTCTGTCCGCCATAAATATTTCACTCTGACAGTGTTGGCCCTCTTCAAATACAAAAACTGAGTCAAAGTCAGGTATCAAAAATGTGTTATTTTAATAAGTTGAAGTTTACCTTACCTGTTATCTTCTCAGATGATCATGAAAAATGAACATAGCATGCTACCATACCAATTTAGAAAGCAAATAGAGATGTCAACAGCCACCACTTAACCCAGTACATGTGAATTCTGGCTGTTGTAAATTTTCCTGTGAAATGCAGTTTCTCCCACCAAGGATATGCATACACTGCAGGAAATCTCTGTGCTTTATGATCCAGCCGGAGCTGTAATCCAGCCGTGAGGTCCCCTATGGTACAATATAATTTGTACAATAAATATCTGGCTGCTTAGAAACAATCCACTTGTATGTATCTGTGACAAAGCGGCATTGGCTAGTGCCTTTGTGAAGTAAGAGCTAAAGGCTGTAGCATGTTGGAATGAATTATTATTAATAATTAAGTGGTGAGGATTTAGGTGTTTTGATCACACTTCTTATTAAATACAGACTAATGTTCATCATTCTGAACAGGCTGGTGCACAGAGTTCCACAGTGTTATTTTGATCAAGCAGGAGAAATTGTATTTTTTAATGAATTAAACCTCAACAGCCCTGTATATGACCATGTGTGGACACAAACCCAACACACAGGTCAGTGGCTTTTGTGACTAAAAACCGCGGGACGCTCTGTGGTGTGATTACTGCGAGGATAATCTTTAACACACATGCTGTCTCTAAGGGGAGCTGTGGAAAGTTGGCTCAGAGTGGCCGGCCTTCCTGAACAAACTGTGAGGTAGGCTGCTGTTTTTATAAAGGCTTTACATTTGATTGAAAAATAAGTGTTTGTGGTTGTGTTTTTCTCATGGAGTATAAGTAGTATTGGTGCCTTCCTTACACAAGTGCAAGATTTTTATATGTCTTCCTTCCTTGCTGTTTTTGTGCAGCATGACTTCAGTTTCAATTATCAAGTGGTCTGGGTGTAATCAGTCCGGCTATATATCCAACAAACCCTTCCATCTTCCCTGGGTATGAAAGACTATGTCATGATTATTGCTTTCATGGGTGATGATAATGTGCTACTCGCTCAGCACCAGGACTCTCTTGTTGTTACAGTTCAGTTAAATCCATGATGTAGAAATTGAAGACGGATGGAGGATGAAAATTGATTTAATCTGGTTCCTGTTTTCTTTCTCCCACTTTGTTTTGAGTGTATATCTGAGAGCTTAAAACCTCTTTCATGCCATGCCGAAACCTGTACCCCATAAAGTACTGTTTTTCACATCTGTTTCTTTCTTAGTACAAAAAAAGAGAATAGTCCCTTTCTTTTATATGCAACATTTTCCAGTGCAGAAACATGTTGTGACATTTGCACTGTTTGATTTTTATTTAATGTTTTGAAGCATTCATCATCTGCTTGGTCTCTTGTGTAAAATATACTGTTCTCAGGAGACATCTTACAAACAAGCCCAGAGACATCCTTTTTCCTGTCAACGCATATCTGTTTGCCCAATCTACACAAAGAGTTTAATCTTATAGAAAACATCTGTAGCTGTTTCTATTTGTTACTAGCCTGATGATTAAACTGAATTGCCATTTAGCATCACTTCATTATTTTACTCTATTTAAATCACTGTACAAATCGAACATGTGGGCAGTGATTTCTGAGGTCTGGAACTATGTGAGTCTCTTAGTGCTGTTGTGGTGCAAAAATCCACCATTTCATTTGAGTGTCAAATGCTGAACTTTGACGCAGAGAGTCCTGAAAATCTTCCATCCTGTGTACATTCTAAAAAACTGAAATTTACAATGTCAAAATTGCTATGTTCCCAGTTGCTTTAAAAGTAATCAAATAATATGTGTTATTGTCATACCATGTAAATGTATGTGCTACAGAAAATGTTATTATAAATGCCTCACCTATCAGGGTCATCTTGAAACCACACCCAACTGTGAATCTATCTCTCTGACATCTAACAAAGAAGCTTTTTCCCACAGATGTCAGGTGAACTCTTTCAAAGTATAATCTTTTTTGGGAAAATGTCAGATCTTTGTCTTCTTATGTCTCGTCTTAAGCTTTTAAGTTTCTACTCACCTGCATTGCATTGATTCCCAAAAGCAGAAAAGCCCCTGAAGGCCAGTTCTTTAAAGTGACCCTCCGCAGCTGGTATTTGTCAAGATAAACTGCAGCTGCCGAGTTTCCTTGAGAGTAGAAATGTTAAAAGGCCAGTTAGGGTTAAGTGATTGATGCAGTTATCATTGACTGAAAAAAGCTTAACACTGAGAAGGCAACTTTTCCTTTAGGATAGACAGCAAATGATGAATTACATTGATTATGTAATGACAACAGATTTCTCAACCTTATTTTATCACATTATAAATGATTGTTAGACTAAAATTAGTTCCATAACATATTTATTCAAATGTTTTACATTCAGTGTACATACCCAGCCACATGCTCTATGGTAGCAGCAGTAGTGCTGCTGCAAAATGCTGTTTACATGATTTCTGGGCTCTGATGCATCTGAAAAAATTTTTAAAGCCCAACAAACAACACAACCATGAAATTATTTCAAATGAATGAACAATATTTTTCAGGCAAATATAACTACAACAAAAATTCCCTTTATTCATTTTTGGAAAAAACTATTTTTGGAACTGATTTGGATTCATGTAAAAAAGGCAAATAAAAGTTTACAAATAAGGTTTAAAAGTCTATTCTTCAAAATTCAATCATTAAAACTGCAGTGCTCCTTCTTTTTCTGTACCAAAGAAGACCATGAATAAGTGATTAGAGGTAATACACCAAAAGGCATTTTAAATTTTAGGGGGTGGCAACTGATAGACATCAACCTTGAAGTCTGCCACAAAAAAGGTTTTTTTTTTCAGGGCTGATCATATGAGTCGCCCCCCTCCCCTGAGAGAGAGGTAGAGGTCTCTCATCACAGAGCAGTTTAGCGCGGTGAGATGGTTGAATGCTAGGACTTCATTAAGCCCCTCTATTGTTAACATCTGGGTTCAGAAGAATGGCTCTTTCTCTGGTAAATGTTGCCCTGGCTTAACAAGGGATTTTATTACACCATGCAGTTGACATTGGCAGCAGTGGCACGTCTGGCAATGGAAACCCTTCAACTGTTTAGGTCACAGGAGATCAATCAAAGCAGCATGTTTCCTTGAAGCCCTCAGTTCTCACTAGCACAGGGAGGTGAGTATGCATCTAATCTTGTTGTTGAATCAAGATAACTGTAAGCCTGTTTTAAATGCTTCCACAGTGAAGAAAGCACTCAGTATCCAGCCGGTTAATAAATTATTATTATTGTTCCCTTTTCCTGCCCTGCACCTGCATTCCCTTTTTTGGCTGTACATAATATATCTTTCCTCAAAATGCTTCCACTAGAATTCCCCATCCAAAGTGCAGCACTAATCTCCCACATCGCTCCATTTGCCACTTTGTTTCACACCATTTCCTCTCCTGCACTCTCCACTCCCACTCCCCCCACCCTCACCATCCCTCTCTGTTTTGATTCTCTCCCTGCTAGGGATGTGGCTGCCATGGCAACTGCTGAATCATCCTCCACCGTCTGCAGCCGTCCTCTAATTCCATCTCCTCACGCAGCGAGGCCCTCCACCAGCCAGGCCTGCATTAGCGTATTGATCTGACTCTTCTCTTTGTTATATTAGTTGCAGCAATCTGTGCAGGTTAGTCCCGGAGGATACAGAGGTGCAGCGGGCTGAACACCAGCCATTCGGATGGGTAACGTACCCACTACAGTGAAGCACTGCTTGAGCTATGAGCAACTCATCCAGGACTACCCATGGCTGAGACACTGGCTGCAGGAGAAGGTGGGCGTCGTTTTTCTTATTTCTAATCTGCTGCACATGCTCTGCCACATGACTCTCTCATGACAGAGTGGCTGCGCAGCAGCCAGCCACTGATGACAGTGCTAATGCTGTGTGCTGCTTATGTAATGGTCCACTTCAATTGAAATTCTGCTCTATTTTTACATTTTACAGTATTTTAAAGGATGTGTGGGATTATCTCTGATTAAAAATGGTAATTTTTTCTTAATGGACTGTATATGACAAAAGATGTGGACTAGATGCTTCTGTTTCTTCTATCCCCCTTCTATCCCCCAGGATTATCTGATAATAATTTAAAATAATTTAAAATTTGTTTCTTGCAAATGAACACACCACCTCTTTTAGCCTCTTACAGGTCATTGTTTTGTATTTATTGCCTGCACATATCTTGAATATTAGAGTCTGAGCTGTTCCTTTCCAACTGTAACCCTCAGCTATACTATAGCATAAAGAATACTGCATTACAAGTAAAATCCATGTATTCTAATTCTTACCTGTTCCAAAGTATTTTAGAATAAATGCTCTTAGTCTATCAGAAGTAAAAGTACTACATTACTGATGCATTAACAAACAACATTTCTTCGTTATATTGTATTTGGTGGAGTTACTTCTAAAAAACAAATAATTGATTAGTCGATTGACAATAATCAGCAACTATTTTGATGATCAATTAATTGTCTTAGTTATTTTTCACCCTCTTAAATGTTAGGATACAAAAATCACATACTGACTGACATACTTTTGACATTTAAGACACTAACGATCAATTGATTAATTGAAAAATTAATCGATGCTTGAAGGCAGAAAGAAGGCACTGTTTGCCACCCCATTATCCATTAGCCATATCAGTTTAATGAGCTGCCAAATCTGTTCAATAGTAGACAAAACCTGATTGGAAATATTAATGGTTTTTGGTCAGCTAGATGGTGTTTTTTTTTTTTAAAGTCACTCAGTTTAAGAAGTTTAAGAAGTAAGCTAATGTAATGTTTACTGTGTAATATTTAACTCTTTCTGAGGTTTTACACTGAAGTTCAACAAGAGCATCTTCTCTAGAATTATGAGGTTCAGACTAGAAAAATACCCTGTTCCTCAGAATATCCCTTGTGGTTTATGTGGAGTTACCCTTACCTTCTTTTCCAGCTTTTTCTCTATGACACATCTCCTGAGTTTGCATCCTAATGGCCTGACAGGCTTAGTTATGTTTTGCTTCTTAGGTTTCATGTGGCTTTGAGGTAGAGAGTTGTTCATGTTAGAAATGACATGTCCTGGAGCATCCCACGCCAAAGGGATGACTGAGTGCTTGTGTTCAGTGCTCTGTTGAGTGCTATTCCTCTTCTTATTTTCTTTGCTCTTTCTCTTTTATATTTTTCCAGACCATTACAGGACATGAGTACCCAGAGTTTGTTAAAATCGTTGAGGTTGGGCCGAGAGATGGACTTCAAAATGAAAAGGTATACACTGTCATTTCAGTCAGGAATCTCATTTATATTTATATGTGCCCTTGTTTTGTATTACTACAAACGATCAACCCTGGAAACCCCCTGTTTTTTCTGTATCTGTCATGCATAAAACAATCCATAACATATGGGTTGTGTGCCATAATTGCCAGGAGCATATGTTTCACATTTTCTTTGAAATTGAATAGGAAAGATGACACGTCTTCTGGTTTAGTTTACTCTGCTTAGCATGTCACAGCTTCATTATTTCCTTGTTGCTCACCAGTTGTTTTACAGATTGCACTGGATATAGAAATAATTGTATTTACTGCAGCATGCTATTGTGAGAATCTAAAAGAGATCTAAAAATATTCAGCAAGTGCAAGATTCGGAATATGAATATAGATGTCAATGCAACTGGCAAGCAGCACAGCAAATATAAAACAAAACAACAACAACAAAAATCTGCCAGATATCTGCTTGTTGTACCTCCCATCTTGAGTGGAATCAAATCCAGAAAGAGTTGTTTCAGTTTCATTGTTCCCCAGGAAATTGTTCCGACAGGGGTGAAAATCCAGCTGATAGACATGCTCTCACGAACAGGCCTGTCTGTGATCGAGGCCACCAGCTTTGTCTCATCAAAGTGGGTACCGCAGGTAATAATTCTTCTTTGTGCACAGATAAGGAACTCTGAGTGATTTATTAGGCCATCTTTCTCATCTGCATAACTACAGCTCCTCTAGCATCCTTGTAAAGAATACTTGGAAAGCGTATTTTAAGATATTCGTCATAAAAGTGCAGTTGCCTTCTCTTTTCCTGTCATAAATTGTTCCACTATTTATTTTAACATGTTTTGTTAACACTGAGAATGTGACATAAATTAGTATTTCTGTTGGTTGAGAAATGTCAAGCATGTGAAAACATTTGTGTAGGATGATGTATTCTCAGGAACATGTTAAGATGATGTTAAAGGTTTATTTTTCTACATCATATGTTTTCCTCTCTTCATTTAGATGGCAGACCACACTGATGTACTCAGAGGAATCCAGAGAGCTTCTCATGTTCAGTACCCTGTTTTGACACCTAACATGCAAGGCTTCCAGGATGCTGTAAGCATTAATTTTCAATTCAGCTTGATGATCTCTACTATAAATCACAACTGTTTACCCGTGCCTGTCAATGTGAGTTAATTGTTGGCACTACATTCTTTTTATGCCAAATAATTACTGCACTTACATAAGTGCGACTCCAACTCAGTGTTGAGAGCAGTTTTACAAGTTAATTTTTTCTCTCTCCTGTTTTAAGGTTGCAGCTGGTGCTACTGAAGTGGCAGTGTTTGGGTCAGCGTCTGAAACCTTCAGTAAAAGAAATATTAACTGCTCTATTGATGAAAGCATGCTGAGGTTTAAGGAAGTCATTAACACTGCCAAAGAGCAACAAATTCCAGTGCGCGGGTTAGTATATATAGTATGTGAGTTACATAGTGGGTGAGAAAACACATGATCCATTTCACTGGTGTTCTGATTTCACTGTGATTATCACATTTATTCTTTTACTCCAAATGAAAACAAAATAAGTGAAAATACTCTTTTTATATGTAGGAGAAAACACACAATTCTGTAATGATACCTTTATAGCAAAGTCCAGATGTTCATCTATGCATTAGAAAACCACAAGTCCAGATGGACATTACAGCAAACCAAACATGGTAAGTTACTTTATATAGTTGTGCCTTTTGTCATAGATGGAAAAGTAAGGCACTGCAATTATAATGTATGTTTTCTTAGATTACATGAACCTCTCCAACCAAAACAAATAAACACATTGCAACAGTGGATTAATGCAAACACTGTCACTTTCCAAGAGCCAAATAGTGTTTAATAATTTACAGATGGCATTAAACTGAGTACTGGATTACCACCAAAATCTAATCACTGATCTGTGAACCAAATCTCATCTAAATCTTTTTGGATTCCTCTGATATATCTCTCTGACAAACTAGACGACTAGCCAAAATAACAAGGCCAAAAACCATCAGAATCAACAGCAATGTTCCAGAAGCATCTTATCCTTATTTAACTGAGTTAGTCCATCTAACAACCACAGGCTTGAGTGAAATATTTGGCTTCTTAAAATGGGGCTTTTATGTCAGTGAATGTGTCCTACATGTCAGCAACACAGAAACCACAATCATAAAATAATCAGCAACTTTCAGTTCTCCATGTTACAGTGAATTGCTGCTCTATGCACAGCAGCTGTTTAGTTGTAGTTAGTCAATAGCATCAGATGCTATGAAATGTTACACAAATACATTAACGTTGACACCAATTTCGTTCTCTTTCAGATATGTTTCCTGTGCCCTTGGATGCCCCCATGAGGGACACATTGAACCCTCTAAAGTTGCTGAGGTGAGACTAACTGCATAACCCTATTATGCTCTAATTACTGAAACATTCAGTTGAGAAAATATTAATGAATGGTCATTTTGAAATATTATCATGACACAGAACATTAACTGAACTCAGTTTATATGCATGATGAATTTATGAGATGGTGCTTATTTCATTAAACTACAGGAGAGCTCTTATCTCAGCAGCACTGGGAATGAGGCAGCATTTTCTCTAGCATTAATAAACTTATATTAAGGTGCAAAAGCTAATATTTAAAGAATCACTCCCTTTTTATTGCTATCATTATTATTGCTTCCCATGTGCATGACAGAGCTGAGTCATAGTTCTTTGGTTTCAGGCATTGGACAAGTTCTTCATATTCCTACTGTAACTACAGATCGAATCATATCTTTGTGTGAGAGATGTGAAAAGTAGCAGTTTTTAACAATGAAAAATAAAATTTCATTTTACCTTTAAAAATTGAACGTTCCGTCTGCAAAACCAAACATAAAATAATACGTGCATCGAAGATAAACATTTTGATTTTGTTTTAATGAGAGGGTTTTTTCCCCACAATTCTTTAGGTAGCAAAGAGGTTATATGACATGGGCTGTTATGAGATTTCCTTGGGGGATACCATCGGTGTTGGTACTCCAGGTTCCATGTTGAAGATGCTGCAGAGTGTGATGAAGGAGGTGCCCACCAAAGCTCTCGCAGTTCACTGCCATGACACTTATGGTCAGGCACTGCCCAACATCCTAACTGCACTTCAGGTAAGAACTAACTACTACTACTACTAAAACTACTGCCACTACACCATGCAGCCAGATGAAAAATTTCATTCACAAGAATTTTGTTTACATAAATACTAACAGTGAGAGCAAAAGAGAAAAACAAGAGCTAAAAGAAAATACAAACAAGCTGAACCTGACCCTGAACCCAAACCCCCAAATTATGGTTTATATCTAAAAAGATTTCCAAAAGACATACCACTCTCTCTGGCAAGACTATTCCGTCAAACTATGGGTAGAGAAAGCACCTGGCATTTCTGGAAGTCCACAAACGAGGGGGAACCGCTCCAAAAATTGAGTGGATGGGACCTGTGAATTCTGGGAAAATGATGAGGAAAGACCTGGAAAATTCTCAAAACCTGGCAGAGACCAAACAAATGTCTTTGAAAACAGAGCAAAGGAGAGATCTGACATCAATGAAGATTTGGTGAAAGGCACAAGGTAACCAACACAAGGGATGTCTGAAGAGGGAGGAAGGCTGAAAAAGTCTCAGGTCTCTGAAGAAAAGAAAGACGTGAGCGCTGATAATTCTGGGAGGACAAGTGTGAGTCATACCTCTCATTGACACCTCTTTTATGAGAAGAAATGTGTGATAAAAGCATCCCGATCTTTGTGTGAGAGATGTGAAAAGTGGCGGTACTTTATTTTGCAGAGGTCTGTAGAGGGCTTACAAATACTGGCATGATTTGAAGAAGAGGCGTGTTAACCTCAGAGCTGGAAGTGTAGATTCTCCTCTGCACAGGCACAAGACAGCAATGCATCATCCTCACATCCTCTCATGTTAAATCGTCTGACAGCTTTTCTCCCTGCTTTCTCTGTGGCTTGGCAAGGATTATTTGGGCACCTTCTCTTTCACATGCACATCCTTCTCCTTAAGATGAATATAAATATTCTTGTGGAGAACCACAGGTCGATTATGGATAAATGCCCAGCCTTTGCATAAATCAGTGTTGTTACTCATGATGACATGAAGAGGAGCAGCCAGATGTGGAAGCAAAGTTCGAGGTGGTGATTCTTGTTCCAGGATATCTTTCAACTTCCTTAAGTAACTGCCAACATTGTAGAGATCACAAGTCTTTTCTGAGGTTTTAAATCATTATTCCTGCTGGGGATAATCATACGTTGAGCTTCTCCCAATCCATCTTTTTAGACAATTTTTAAGGCACAAGTTGCAATACATTCAGAGAC